>NW_009661373.1:264680-338949 GCF_000708025.1 Charadrius vociferus | reverse complement strand
GGATTGCTGTGAAAGGAATGTCAATAATACCTGTGTTTTTAGTTAGTGCTAAGTGATGTTTACATTATTCAAGGACTTTTTTTTCAGCTTCCCATGGAAGAATAGACAGAACGATTGAATGGCCAATGAAATATTCCATACCATAGGTGTCATGGTCAGTATATAAATAAGTATTAGCCTGGGGGTGGAAATCATGATCACTGCTTGGGATGGTGGCAATTCACTGGGTAGTGAGAGCATCTGGTGTTATTATTGTTGTTATTATTGTTATTATTAGTGTTCCTTTTCCTTTTCTGATTTTGTTTTATTAAACTGTCTTTATCTCAACCCATGAGGTTTTTTTCTGCTTTCCCCTCCTTCTCTCCCTGTTCTCCCTTGTGGGGGGAAGAGGGGGTGAGTGAGCGGCTGTGTGGTGCTGGTAAAACCATGACATCTTCCCTTCCTTTTCTTCCCCCAGGTTTTGTCACTGACCATGACTTCATACGCTATGGGATGTCCTTTGGGTCATTTGAGGTTAGCTATCCGAGCTGTGTCCCCTCACAATGTCTTGTGTACCCCCAGCCTACTTTCTGCTGGGAAAGTGTGAGAAGCAGAAAAGTCCTTGACTTTGTGTAAGCAGTACTCAGCAATAACTAAACATCCCTGTATTATCAACACTGCTTTGGTCACAAACTCAAAACATAGCACCATACAAGCTACTATGAAGAAAATGAACTCCATCCAGCCAAAATCAGTCCACTCATACAGAAGAACCTACTTCACCTTTACTGTGCAGTAACCACTCCCTTCATCATCTTTCGTCTCATGTGCTATGAATTTCTTTTTCAAGATTTAACATAAACTGACAAGATGTTATCAGACATACATCCTCTAGGTAATAACTACTTACGTTAGTGAAGCCATCAGAATGTACAATGTCATGTAAATATTGGCGTGTTTGCCATGGGCATAACTATTAAAAGCATCTCACGGATAGGGCTGTGTAAATTACAGATTTAAATATCATACAGTCATTGAATCATAGTATCACAGAATTGTTTGGGTTTAAAGGGACATTTAAAGACCATCTAGTCCAATTCCTCTGCAATAAGAAGGGTCATCTTTTACTAGATCAGGTTGCTCAAAGCCCTATCCAGCCTGGCCTTGAACACTTCCAGAGACAGGACATACACAGCTTTTTTTGGGCAACCTGTTCTGGTGTCTCATCACCTTTGCAGTAAAGAGTTTCTCCCTTATACCTGGTCTAAATCTAACCTCTTTAAGTTTAAAACCATTGGCCCTTGTCCTGTCAGTACAGATCACAGAAAAAAATCTCTTTCCATGTTTATTATAAGCCCACTTCAAGTATTGGAAGGCCACAATGAGATCTCTCTGGAGCCTTCTCCTCTCCAGGCTGAACAATCCCAATTCTCTCAGCCTGTTTTTATAGAAAGGTGTTCTATCCCTGTGATCATTTTTGTGGCCCTCCTCTGGACTCACTCAAACATGCCCATGTCTCTCCTGTGCTGAGGGCTCCAGAGCTGGATGCAGTACTCCTGCTGAGATCTCATCAGGGTGGAGCAGAGGGGTGGAATCACCTCCCTCAGCCTGCTGGCCATGCTGCTTTTTATGCAGCCCAGGATATGACCAGCTTTCTGGGTTTCAAGCACACATTGCTGGCTCCTATCTCATTTTTCATTCCCCAGCATTCCCAAGTCCTTCTCTGCAGGGCTGCTCTCAATCCATTCATCCCCCAGCCTGTATAGATATTGAGGATTGCCCCGACCCAGGTGCAGGACCTTGCCCCTGGCCTTGTTGAACTTTATGAGGTTCGCATGGGCCCACTCCTCAAGCCTGTCCAGGTCCCTTTGGTGGCATCCCTTCCCTTAAGTGTATCAACTGCAGCATGCAGCTTGGTATCATCCAGCAACTTGTTGAAGGTACACTCAATCCCACTATGTCATTGATGAAGATATTGAACAGTACTAGTCCCAATACACACCTTTGAGGGACACCAGTCATTACCAGTTTCCACTCAGACATCAAACTGTTGACTGTAACTTTTTGGATGCAGTCATCCTGCCAATTCTTTATCCATCAAGTAGCCCACCCATAAAACTCCTGTCTCCCACATGAGGTCCATCCATCAAACCCATATGAAGTGGTTGAAGTACAATTGTTTTGAGATCATTGCATGATAGTTTGTGATTTTATCAAATCAAAATAATTTTAGATGTAAACATCAAATACATAGAAAGTGTTCCTGTTGGCAACTATTTTTCTAATTGCTATAAATCACAATATTTTATTACATATATTCTATATATGATATAGAGAATAATATACATTCTATATGTATAGAATAAGATTCTATATTTTATATAGAGAGAATAATAAAAATCATCAGAAACTAGAATGTTCATATTGGAAACTATATTTTCCAATTCCTGTAATTAAAATATGTAGTAATGTATTGTTGTGATTTAACCCCAGCAACTACAACCATGGACTCCAACCCCCTGGTAGGGTAGGAAGAAGAGGAAAAAAAGGAGAGGGAAAGAAACCCCTCAAGAACCTTGTGGATTGAGATAAAGACAGTGTAATAAAACAGTAACAGAAGAGGAAATAATAATAATAATAATAAAAAATAAAGTGATACAACACAAGTGGCTCTCACTACCCACTTATTGGTTGCCCAGCTTGTTCCAAACAATGATCACAGATTCCTGCCCTCCAGCCAACCCCCATTTATATATTGAGCATGATGTCTATGGTACAGAATATTCCTTTGGCCAGCTTGCCCTGTCTATGCTCCCTCTCACCTTCTGTGGGAAGTTGAAAAAGTCCTTGACTATTGTAAACATCACTTAACAATGCCTAAAACAATATGTGTTATCAACATTATTCTTAGACTAAATCCAAAACACAGTAGCTACTAGAAAGAAAATTAACTTTATCCCAGATGAAACCAGGACATAGATATTTCTATAATAATATATAAATATATAATAGCTATAGCATTCAGTTCATTGAATGATTTGACAGTGGAAAAGTTAGGGGAAGAGGTATTGAAAACTTTTTTGATCTCCTGGAGTGCTTTTTAAGTATCTAGTTGTGGCTATCGGGAAATGGAGAACAAATACAGGTGTATCTTTGGTCTGACCCAGCTATTGTGACAGCTGATAGGTTTTTAATAATGACAGTTTCATAAATCCTTTTAAGTAAAATCCCAGAGGCTGGAGTTAAAAACATGGATGAGCAGCCCATCATTTTTTTATCTTCCCTCCTCCCTGTCTTTCCTCTTCCAACCTACTCTCTTTTCCAACTCCTCTACCTTTCTGCTTTTATAGCTAGCAGACAGTCATTTAAGTCTTTTACATTCATCTGGAATATATCTAATTAAAATCAGGCTTTTTCTTAACACTATGTTAAAAGTATTCTTTCGGTTGCTTTTCTTGTTTAATGTTACATAAAATGCACACACTAGTTCAGCACTGGAAGGCAATGTCCTTATATCACAGGTGAATGCTCAAAGCACCAGATTTTATATCCATCTTCTTGGGGTTAATGCCAGCCTATCCTTTTAACCTCAGGAAAGGAATGGGGTTTTCTTAACTTGCTAATCTGCATCTAAAAGAAACAGATATGATGTCAAAATCCCTGGGACCAAATTTAATTGCTTAAATATAGGTGTCTGGTATTATTTGAGATGTCCCAGGGTATCCACATGTGGCTGGCAGGTAGCACAGGACTTTTTTACATCTCTGCCTTTCTGTCATGGCAGCAGAAGATAAGGTAACATGCTCGGGTGTCCCAAATACCCACATTTTCAATGACTTTTTTTTTCCAAACACAATAACAAAACAGCTACTGTTCTGCTCTTCAATACACCTTGACACATGTTATCTGATTGTGGTGTGGCAGATCTTGTGATTTTAAATGAAGACATGACCCAAACTTTCCTTAGAGGTTCACGTTCTTCTTGAGGGTATGTTTGCATTAACCTCTGAGAATGAAACCCTATGCATGTCCTAGCATCCTGTCCCCCAAAATGTGTTAGCAAACTTGGCCTATATCGGATGTTTTAGCTAGCCTCAGAATCCAGGTTTCGTGCCTCTGGAAGGGAAGACTAGGTGATGTATACCTTGGTCTCTTCTCTAACATGCAGTCAATATGAACTCATGACACAAACCTGTACTAGGATTTCTGCGCCCAGTAAGACAAACAACATTAGTCTGCTATGCAAACATTTAATTTTACATAAGTAGACAAAAAAGAGTAAAGTTTATTGTCCTCAAATGAATATAAAATACAGAGGTATCAAAACTAATTGTTTTTATTAAAAAGATTTGTAGAAAGTTTCTTAATAGTATTTTTTTAATACATATTATTCTATTTGATTTTTTAATTAAACCAGAATTTCAGAAAATCTTTGCAATTGAGAATATGTTTGTCCAAATTGTTCTCTGGGGTACTGTTTCTCTAAGAAGATATAAATTAATAACATTTTAATATCATTAAAATATGTAGGATTTTTAAAATACTAAAACACTATCTGTGTATAAAAACTGTCAAACTGTTTGGGATTATTAAGTACTACAGTGAGTAGTGAAGATGAGAAAGTACTTTGATCTTAATGTAAAGTCTTTATATCTTTATTTTTCATAAGGAAACAGAAACCAAATGAAGCATTTGTCAGCTTAGGTAAAATATTATCTCATCTTTGACACAATGTCAGTCTACTGGAGAAGAGAGAAAATCTACTTTCAGGTAAAATTGAGTGGGGTTTTTTTAACAAATCCATATGTGGTATTAAAATCAAAGTCCATACAAGAAAAAGATAAGAAAGCCGTATGCAGTTTATCACGTATGGTAGATTACAATTTTTTTTTTTTTTATGGTTTTGAGAATTATGAATAATTCTGCTAGAAGGATATGTTCAAGTGCCTAAGGAATACAGAAAAGAGATGCACAGCCTGTTTTTCCTCATACAACCCAGCAGTTCTACAAGACAATAAACAACCAAAGCAACACCAATATCTTCAACAAAGTAAATGTACAGAAAATGTAGACTCCCTATTCTATTAATATTTAATTTTCCTGTAATTCTTTTGGAAAATGACTTGAATCCAATTATGAGACTGTAATTTTTGCATTAGAATATCTTCTGGCTTCCACTTTTGCCCTTTAGTAACAAATCTGGAAAGACAGGTTATTCTGCACTGGTAACTGTGTCTATCAATGACATATTTTATACCTCTGGTTCAGTACCAGAACAACATGAAACATTCCTGAAAGCTTACAACACAGAAATGCGTAACAGTTCTTTTTTCTCAGAGAGACTTCTAGGAATGGTAGAAAGCAACTACTTCCTGCAAATCCTAGCAAGATGGTTGGATTAGTTCAAAGGTAATCTCAGGAATTTTGAAGGTGAAAAGAGTTGCAATATGTTTTTTGAGTTTTTTTTCATGGTGAGAAATTTTTTTTTTTCCCCTGAAGGGGCATTGAAATTCAACTTCCTGCATTAGTCACTGTTTTTGGATGTAGGGTGCTCAGATATAGTAGGATGTTACTCACTCAAAACTGATGTTCATAACAGTGAGTTTCACAGAGAGTAATGGTGTCTTTCTCAGGCTGCATGTAAGGTGTATCTCAGAGAAATGTGTTTGGATCTGTGGAACTAAATATAAACTTCAGTTGTCCCTCACATGAAGCTACTGCGAGCCCTGTATACAACTGTCACGTATGTGTGCATATGCATACTATAAGCCCTAAAAAGGTGCTGGTATATGGCTAAAAACAATACTTCAAGTTAATCTGGAGACTTGGAGGATGATGCGAACTTCAGGTCCTACTACACTGCATGGTCACTTCTGAGCAGGAATTTCTGCATCTGTATAGGTGTTTGCATGCCAAGACTGTATTTTCTTTGTTCTTGTCTCATTCTTTTCAGGTTTTCAAAAATGTACGTCAAATCTCTTTGTAGCAAACCACAGGAGTAGCCTTTATTAGCAGTTCTTGGCAAGTGTTTTGTCTCCTTGCTTTTATGAGTCTTCTGTGGATTCAGAACACGCAACAGAAAAAGAATAGATGATATCTTTTTTTCAGTCAGATGCCTGCTGTGAGGAAGTTGTCATTGATAGAGAAAGGAATAATAATTACAAGATTTGTGAGAACTTATTGAAAAGAATAATGTTTTAAATGAGAAATGTATTAGCTGCATAATGCTTGCCTCTTTTGAGAGATACTTGCCTTATACAGACTTATGAACAGCATAATTAAATTGTGGAAATTTTTGTGCAAAAGGATGTTGTGAAGGTAAAGAATATGATAGGTTTTAAGAGTTGTCAGACAAATTAATGATGTCCATGGTCATTAATTAGCTTCTGTAATAGAAAGTGCCTAAATTACTGACTGGAGGAAAATGAAAAGGAATAGTTAATGAAGGATTGTATTTAAGCCTCGCTGTTAACTAAAGGCAGAAACAGGAAAGATTACTTTCAGTGAAGTCAGATTTGATTTTGGCCCATGCTAAAGATCAGTGTTCATGTGCTCTGTTTAGTCATAGGCAACTGACTGAAGAAGGTTTCCATGTAAGTCTACTACTGAGAGCAATAGTTTTCAGTGATCTTACTGCCATTAATAATATACCAAGGCACTCACACCCATCATCTCCCTCCATATTGCTGATCAGTGTTGTGCCTCCTTTTTACTTGGTCTCATAGTCAAGCCCATGTTTACTATGAAAAAGTAGGCAATAACTTCTGATCTTTAGGGGAAAATTGTAGAGTAGCATTAATCTCTACTTTCTTTTGCCTTTACACTTTTAGTTTATCATACCAGGGCAATGGACTGCATGTTTGTTCAAAAATAGATACAGAGATTCTTTTTTTTTTTTTTTTTTGTGTTGGACCACGTAACCTTTCCCAGGTTTAAATAACATTCCTCCATTGCCCTGAAATTTCTCTTCTTCCTCTTTTTTATAATCACGATCCATCAGTAAAGGATTATGGAAAATATTCACAGGTAAATTGCAATCCTCTTGTGAAGTTTATTTTTATTATAACCTGGAAAGTAAATAAGAACCACAATATATTTCTATAACTAAACCCAGGAAAACCACATTTCTCTCCAGCATCTAAGAATATTGTTCTTGTCAATGCTTTCATCAAATATTATTCATATATCTTTATGTAAAAAAGCATATTTCTTAATTTCGTTGTATTCAGTATGTATCCTAGTATGACTCTGTCTCTTTAAAAGACAGTTTTCCTGTCAATGCCTGTACAGTAGAATATTCTATTGCAAAGGAAAAAGGGATAACTTTGTTGTATCATCTATATGGATACTCTTTTAAATATAATTGAATGTGCAGGTAATTAAATAATTATTTTCACGTTTATTTGAATTTCTTCTATAAATACAGTTCTATACTTTGTTCAAAGACATGTAAATGTCTCTGTTTAGAAGCCTGCATATAGTTTCTTAAAATAAGTAAATATGCCACTTATTTCTTACAGCTCCCCATTGTTTGAACAATATCTTACTAGTGGTTTGAGATTACAATCCTAATTATAACAGAAGATTGGACAACCCTCAGGTGGGGTTAATTAGTATAACTCAATTTAATTTTATGGAGCTGTGCTGATTTATGGTAACTGAGGATCTGGTTTCACATTTGCAATTCTATGTCTAATTCATTTTTCTTTTTAAAAAATCAGCTTTTCTAAAGATAAAATGATGGATTCTGATTTCACTGCTATTGAGCTAAAACTAGAATAATGTAAATTACCTCAGTTTTTATGTAGCTGAACTCAATATACACATATGCAGTAAACAGAATAACAAGACGCACACATGGAATCATCCTCAGGGAATAACTATTAGCGTAAGGACACTATAAAGATTCTTTTGTTTGAATAAAAACTATCGACACGATTCTATGCTCTGCAGTGTGGGTTTATTCAGCTCTTCAGAAAGCCAGCTGCATGGAGTCAAGAGCTCCTTCAGAGAGCCCGAAGGGAAGAAAAAAGCAGCAACCTCTCAGTGAACACGAGTGCCCTATGGCTAAAATGTGTGTAAATTCTATTACCACATATCTTTTAATTTAAAATTCCAAGTTGAACATGGAAATAAAATAAATGTGAATTTATACATTTGGTATCTGAAAAAGTTTTCTTAATATCTAAACCTCCAGGTTTTGCTCATGATAAAAAAAGCAGGGACTGTCCTTTTTGATGATAATGCCACAGGAAACAAAGCCAAGCAGAGAACCAATATAAACGCACTGTTGGAGTCTTGTTCAATGTTATGTGTTATTTTCTTAGCTCTGAGAGTTGGAGGGTATGGAAATAAAAGCTTTTTACAGAACAGCCCATATGGTGAATTTATAATGTGTGATCAGGACAAAACATGAATTACTGTGACTAGTCCATGAGTGTACATTTCAGTGGTTTTAATTAGAGACAAGCCTATTTTCATACCCTCGGATGCCTGTCACAATTTTTGTCTTGATATTCCAAAAATTCACCTTCTATTTTAGCAAAGTGCAGCTATTAAGGAGAATGGACTTAACACTGCAAGTCTTCAATCTACTTTACATGTTCTTTCATTAACACTACCACAGCCTTTGTTTTTTGATGAGAAGGTCTTGACGTGACTCAAGTATAGCCACAGTCTTTTTTATTAATATATGAAATAACTCCTGGAAAAATCAGAACTAATTCCTTCAAGTTCTTTATCTATGGTTTTCTGATGCACTTCAACTCATTATCTGCAGACATGCTGCAAAACAACTCAGGTATCTTGACCATTAACTAACTGACTAGATTAGATGCCTGCTGGAGCCTGCCACAGCATTTGGTCTGCAGCCTGAGTTTTCCTTTTTATGAAAATGAGGACACAGGGTAGTTTGCACTCAGTTCTAACAATGCTGTGGCACTGGGAAGTGGATGAGGCTGGAAAAAAAAAGGAAAAAAAAATTAGACAATATCTTCTGAAGATGGACTTTGTGTTATGGATAATGTTGAAGGAGAGTTATTTAAGCTGGCCCAGCATAAATAGTAATGACATGTATACTGGTAAGGTGAAACAGGCAGCTTCTACATATTGCCACTGATCTACAGAGAGATCTTATGTATCAAGTAAAATCCGGAAAGCTGTGTGAGTCACAATGGAAGTTCTGGTCCAAGACTGTACAGAATTCAAAGTCATTGCAAGACACTGCAAAGTTCATTAAACAGCCTCTGGAGAATTGTAGCCACAAGAGATGCTCAGAAGATCATCCTTACCAGTTATCCACCTTGTAGCAAAAATAAATAAATAAATAAAAAAAAATATTGTGTTTGCAGTAGGATATAAACACTTTTTTCCTTGTCGTGTTGCTGTACTGGCCAGATTTTAAGTACTGTATAGTCTGTGACTCGTAATAAAGTCATAGTCAGTTGTAAATGTGCAACAATTTTTCAATGAGGTCTTGATCATTTGTGTCAGATGATGCATTTTTTAAGGTACTTAGTGTGGGTAGAAAGGATTGTAAATTAATACTTCACAGTGTAAATCTTAACACACTACACAACAGCGATAAGAAGTCAAGATGTTTGTACAAGATGGATACTAATACTGTGTTCCCAGAGTACATACTTACCCCTGAAACAAAACTACAAAAGAATTCACATGCCCACTGATTGTTAGAGCTTTGTCTTCTATTTTTATGCTTCTTATTTTGTTCCATTCTTTTTTTAAAAGACTTGTTCTCCTCAGGCAGCTCTTGGTGTCGTAAATTACATATAGTTGAGATCTCATCATCTTTTTCTGTTTCAGACCAAACCACAGTCCCCATCCCATACAATAAATGCATTTGCAAAGAAAACAAATGAGGCAACTCCTTTGATCTTACTGATTATTTTCTTATATGTAGATTCCTAATCCACTGTTTTGGAATGGATGTGTTCTGAAGCCCTGTAGAAACACAGAAAAGAATTGATTGCAAGAAACCCCTGGAGTTCTTTCAGCCTAACTTCATGCTTAAACCATGCCTAACTTCATGCTCTAGGTCTTATCCATTCATGTTTTGGGTATCCCCAAGAATAGAGATTCCACAGAAATTTAATTCCACAATCACTTTGTGAGGTGGCATCCAGTTTGGGCCAACATGCCGCTAACTTCTGTGTACGTCATGCACTGGAATTGTTTCTTAGCACCCTATATGGCATGAAATTGATTTTTTTGAGCTAATGTAACTACATCTCACAGTTAAAATTCTTTCATCATCTTGACTGTACAGATTTGTTTCTTCTTCTTTTTTTTTTTTTTCTTTTTTTTTCCCCCCTCCATATTATAAACAGATTTGGAAGACTGCAGAGATTTAACCTTTGAAGTTTTGAGTTTTTAGTTCATTTGACTCAAATCATGCTTATTTACTCTCTGGTCAATACTAACCTTGAAAATAAAGAGGATCAAGATAGGACTGTTTTCTGCATTTTGTCACAACTTGTGTACAATATATTCTAATCATTCTTTGAGTATGCTACCTACACAGGGGTCAACACTCTCTGGAAAAGGTAGGAAGGCCTCCCATTCCTCAGTCTCTCCAAAGACCTTCCTTTTATCACTTCTACTAGAACACACATGATCTGAATTGCTCTCCTGATCATACTACAGGAGGACTGCTGTCACTTACTGGCTCAGTAGACTGAGGAAATATTTTGGGTGCGCTTACTAATTAGTTCCTTCAAAAACTGGGCAAAGGAATCCTATAATAACAATGAATAGGTATTCTGACTTACCGTAACTGACATACAAATCACAGATATAGCAGTACAACCTGTCTCCTGTAGGGTGACAACTACAGGGTGTGCCAATTTAACTCCATGTCTACTAGAAATAGGTTATGTTATGGCTAAGAGACTTGAACACATCTTCCACATCCCCATAGCAAAGGCTAAGGTCCAATGTTTCTTCCCGGGTCCTGGTACTGTTCTTCGATGATACTAGGTCAGGACTGCCTAACTTGTTAATTTCTTCTCTGCACTGTGCTACCACAGCAGTCACTCTTTGTGTAACTTGCCAGGAGCTGTGCAAAATTGGTTACTTCTTTTTAATCACAGATGTCATGTTGTCCACTACAGATCTGAGTCAGCCTTCTCTTCACATTCCTTTTCACTTGTGATAATTTTCATAACTTCCTAAATCTAGTTTAAGTTATTGCTAAACTGGGTTAAAGACAAATAGCACATTTCAGTTAAAGGGTCAGCTATTCATCAGTTCCTCCCTTGTAATTTTATCTGGCCAGATGGCTTTACAAGGCCCTCAATACCACTTGAGTGACAATAACTCCCACTGATTCTGTAAAGCATTTGTAATTTATAATGTGTTGCAAACAGTTCTGGGAATCTTCCTTTGCAATCAATGCCCTAGATACCAAGGAATCAGATCCAAGAGTTAATTGAGGGAACCAAAGAAAGAATTTATGTGAGCATTCAACCTGAATCTAGATCAGAATTTAACAAATTTCACACAGCCATAACTTCATAATAAAAAAAAAAAAATTAAAATTCAGTATACATATTTCCATTTCCTTTACAAATCGTCCACTAATGTTAAGTTCTGTGGGTCTTGTTTTTGGTTTTTTTTTTCATTCTTAGAACTTCCATAGCCCAAGCAGTCTCTTTGTGGTGTGTTCTTGTTTTCAAAAATCCACCAAAAGTCAAAGTGTGCTGAAAAAGCCATTAAGTAGCCCTGTCTAGCAAATACACTTTGTGCAAACATAAACCATAGAAGAAGTACTCAGTCCATTCTTAACTGCTTGCTTTTAGCAGAAGAATGACTCCATTTTGGAGCTACTGCTGCTTTTTGTGTAACAGCCTCTGTACTGCCCAGTAAAGTGCAATGCTTAGCTCCAAACTTTAAATTCTGTTATATGGTGTAAATAGCCAGCTGTTTGTTGGTTTTTTGTTTTGTTTTTTTTTTTTTTTTTTTTTATCTGGCCATAAATTAGACTCCATACATCATTCTTTCTCTGAGTCTGTTATTTAGAATAGGACATTTCTCTCTCCTGCACTATTTTCATTTGAAGTTGATACTGCAATGCTTCTTACATCCTCATAAATATTAACACAAAATGGAGTCTAGTTTTCTGAAAATGAAATCTGCAACTACATCTTCTAGTCTTACAAGTTTATTTTAATTCATTATTTTATTTACTAATTTTTTATATACATTTCATCCTCCAAAATAAAATTTATTAATTGAAACACAAAAGATACATCTCCTGAATTTCTTGCAATAGTTTTCTATATTTATGTAGCTTATCAATTGATGTATTATAGTTGTAAAGCACTGTAAAAAGGTGTGCAACTTCTAAATATTTGCAGCAGAATTTGATACCAGATGAAATTTCGGGACTGGACTAGTCACACCGTTTAACATGGCCAGAAAGATGAATAATATTTTCAGAAAGAGACTAGAGACAGTACAAGTGGAATTGGGCAATCAGAAGTGACTGAACAATGTTGAAATCTCATGAGCAGAAGACACCAAAGGTAACAAGACAGATATATCTTGTAGATGAGCAGAAAATAAGAATCGGAACATTTCTCAAATCTGTAACCTGCTGAAGATGACAGTTAAGACAACTATATAAGGAAAGATAAAGATGGAAAAATGCCAGGATAACATCAAACTTAAGTTGCACTGTTCTTTCATTACCTTGTGACAGCACTGGACTGGAACAATACCTAGAAAGACAATTACATTAGTTAGTAGGAGAGATAATAAAAGCCCTTCTGCTATGTAAAAACTGTTTGGTGCTGATGATACGGGCACATAGAATTTAGAATTACAGAACTCTTTGGTTCTCAGCATCTCCTGGATGAGAATATAAGTATTTTAAAGGAAAAATGAAGAACCCTCCAAAATACAGTACAACCCTACAAGCTTCTTTCTGATATTTCCATCAGTAGTATGGTGCTTTTGTCTCTTGTTCTGAAGAACAGTAAATGTAATCCATGAGGAACGACAGGAAAAAAGACTATGTTTTTAAGAAACTATACACACGTAGAATAGGTTTCCTTCCATCTCATTTTGTGAATAATACAAATGTCTTTTATATTTTTTTTTCCAATACGTGCAGTAGCACTAATGTTTATAGCATCACCAGATCAAATTTGCTTTAATTCCTTTCTGTTCAAGATCACACACTACTGTTTTTAAAAGAATCCACAACAGGGATTTAGATATTACTTGATAAATTGGGGCATCCAATAGGTAGATATGCACATACTAAGTACATGATAGTGTGCGCTTACATGTCCATGCTTATTAAAATTTCTTGAACTACCATTGCTACTTCATAGGTATTATTGTTGTCAATTATAGTTGGAAATTACAGACAGTTTACAAGAATGAACAGTATATGAGGGCACACACTTCTCATACAGAATCCACTATGAAAAAAAATTTAAAAATTATTAAGTAGATGCTGTACATTTTCTAATAGAAAATAACTAGGAGAAAAAAAACAACCAAAACAAACAAAAAAACCCCACCACAAACCATAAAAAAAACCAACCGAAAACAACACTATTTTACCCTAAGTTACCTTCAAGAACTTTTATTCTTGATTGGTAAATGCTGATAAGATATAGGTAGTTCTTTCAAGATGGGCTTTGTCCTCACATTCAAACACTAGAACTTATGGTGTCCACAATACAGCTGTTAATAGCCTTTGGGGAACTCTGTACTTTGTTTTCTTTAGGTTACCAACTGAACTTTTATTTAATCTTGCTTTTAAGTGGTATTGGTCATGACCTTAAAAATGTCAACTGATGTTTGCACTGCAGTCTTAACAAAAGTCCTTTGAGGACTAAGTTTGAGATATCTATCATTTTACTAGGTGATAGATGATAGTGAATTGCACTGAGTACAAACACACAACAAACTACAAAATAAAAGAAAAAAAGCCTTTGACCAAAAATATATTTTGATGTAGGAGTTGTCTGTATACATGAGTCATGCAGTCATGATCCTACAGATCATTATCTTACATCCAGATTCTGAGTCAGCATACACTTTCAGACATATATTTACACTAACCTGGTCACTCATAGCTACACCAGCTTAATTTTATTTTAGGAACCATGTTTCAAAATAACACATTGGCTTGAATATAGTATGATGTTTTAGCCACGTTCTTCAGATTTGCATTACATTTCAGGTTAATTTTCATAGAAATACTGCAATAACTTATCAGATATGGAGTATCCTGGTGCAGATCAACAGAATGCTGAAATTCTTTGTTTCAGCTGAGATCGTGGTATGTGTTTGATACTCTTATTCTCAAATATTTAGACTTTTGCATAAGTTTTAAACTGTATTAGTAGAATCCATTAGCATAAATTAAGATAAGAACATAAGTTAAAATAAGAAGTAATGCTATAAGGAAATGCATTAAAAAAGACATAATCATAGATGAGAACACTTAAGAGGTGCTGAATATCCCACAGCTGACATTTAGATGTATTTAATCACAGAATGATGAAATTGGACTAGTTAGCACTAGTTTCACTTCAAACTATCAGAATGAAGTGCACTTTCTTGAAACATTTATATTCAGACAGCTTTATATTAATGATTTTATGACAAAAATATGTCTGATGTAGAACTTCAAGATTTGACATTTGGATTCCAGAGCAGAGGCTGATCAACTTTATGGTTTTCAAATATTTTTTGTGACCCTACCAAAAGTTTTCAGTGAACATGCATTTTCAATGTAAATCTATTTATAGTAGTTTAATTTCCTTCTGGTTTGTTTTTTTTTTTTTTGTTTGTTTGTTTGTTTTTTTTAAGTTAGCAGTCATGGACAACATAGTTATACAGATCACAAACCGATTTCCTTCAGCATTGTAATTCTGTTGAAATAAGTTCTGCTGCTATGTTTCAGACTTCTGGCTATCTTCCCACCTCCACATGAACAAATTCCATTCTTTCTCTTCTCCCAGCTTTATCTATTCTAACACTCAATTTGCTGCTTTCAGATTTGTTGTTGTTGTTATTATTTAAGATTTAACTGGGAATTTAAAGTCTCCAGTAATGTATCTGTGTTTCTTAAGTTTTTTCTAATAAAATCATAAGGATTTACGCACTCCTCTTCTGCATAGCTGATGGCTTGAACTTTTCATAGAATCATAGAATGGTTTGGGTTGGAAAGGACCTTGAAGATCATCGAGTTCCAACCCCCCTGCCGTGGGCAGGGACAACTCCCACTAGACCAGGTTGCCCAAGGCCATGTCCAGCCTGGCCTTGAACACCTCCAGGGATGGGGCCTCAACAACCTCTCCAGGCAATCTGTTCCAGTGCCTTACAACCTTAAAGTGAAAAATTTCTTTCTAATGTTTAATCTAAACCTGCCCTCTTCCAGTTTATAGCCATTCCCCCTCATCTTATCGCTACATGCCCTAGTAAAAAGTCCTTCCCCAGCTCTCCTGTAGGCCCCCTTTAGGTACTGGAAGGCCACAATAAAATCTCCACAGAGCCTTCTTGTCTTCAGGCTGAACAGTCCATACTCTCTCAACCTCTCCTCATAGGAGAGGTGCTAAATATGTTTGATAGCATAACACTATGTTTAACACTATTGAGCAGAGACTAATAGATAACATGGCCTACAAATTCAATAACAGAAGGGCTTGAGTGGGAAGATGTAAGTAGAAATATTGTGAGTATTGTGTCTGAGATGAGCTGTAGACAAGATGTCTAATCAAGAGTGAAACTGGCTAAACTGCGAAAAAAGAGGAAACAAAGCAGTAGCCTGAATTCAGAGTTCTTACTACAAAAATTGGCATTACTCCCATACTTGCTTAAAACCCTTTACAGCTACAATCCAACAGCAGTCTTGTTCTGTACTTAAAAATCTAACTTATTCATGTCAGTTCACATTAATTTCTTCTCCAAATATCATTTACTATTATTAGAGCTGATAATAGTAAAAAGTAGGAGTTAGGTAGATTTTATCGTCTTGGCAATGGGAGCAAAAGGCTAAAAATCCCAGTTGCACCTTAACACCTTTTAAATTCATAGCTGCTCCATTTTTTTTACATTTTTCCTCAGCACTTTGAAGGAAGCAGTAAATAAGAAACAGGACACAGTAAAGTTTTCATGGCAATTTTGCATGGGAAGAGCTAGAGGAAGAAGATGTGAGAATGACTCCTAGAAGCAAGTAAGCTTGGTCAATTTCAAGTTCGGACAGTCAATGGATGTTATTCTGGTTGTGGTGTTGCTTTTCGGATCAATGCTTGAGTCAGCCAAGACTTGTGATGTGGTTGTTTCTGGATGTGAAAAGGATTGGCTTGTCGAGGTTATCCCAACAATAAAGCAGAGATTCCTTTGCTCTGGGAGGATAAAAAGGCATCTGCTGAGCAACCACAAGAGAGAGTGTAGTAAATGGTTAGTTTGCATTGGGAGTGGGAATCTCTAGGAGTATAAAATTCACTTCGCCTTCCACTTTTCTCTGCACTTTTAGATATGTGTGAACCTGACGTATAAATAATCAGCAATACCAACCCTCACTTTGTCTTGGTCTGTAGAGACAGAGACAGAACATAAAAGCAAATTAAGTTGGGTAAGCAGGACTTTCCCCTTTTGAACCCACACTGGCTATGACCAATGACTGTGTTTTCTCTCAAGTGCTCTTCAATAAACATCCATATTTTTACCAGATAAAAGACATTAAACACCTCTGCTTTGTCAACGTCCCTATTTGTCAGGTGACTGACCTTGTCAAGCAACAGATCAATGTTAGCTCTGACTGTACTTCTGTTGTTAACGTATTTTAAAAAGCCCTTTATGTTGTCCTTTACAGTATTGGCCAGCTTGAACTCTAAATGAGTTTTGGCCACATCAGTTTTCTCCCTACAGTGGAGAACAGAGCCTCTGTAGTCCTCCCACGTCACCTGTCCTTGCTTCAAATGTCCGTACACACGTACACTAAGTTCTAGAATAAGATCCCTGCTTATCCTTAAGTCTTGATCATGTTTGAAAAGTCATGGTAATTAGAAAAGGTTCCTGAGGACTGGAAGAAGGCAAGTGTGACTATTATCTCCAAGAGGGGAGAGAAGGAAGATCCAGACAACTTCAGTCTGCTCAGTCTCACCTTGATTCCTGAGAATATGATGGAGTGAATCATCCTGGAAATAATTTTCAAGTATATGAAAATCAAGAAGATGACTGTGAGTTATCAGTGTGAATTTACAAATTTGAAATCAGGCTTATACAATGAGATATCCTTCTTGGATGAGTTGATTGGCTCTATGCATGAGGGGAGAGCAGGGAATGTTATTTATCTTTATTTTATTAAGACTTGTCATAACATCCTATTAGACCCTCTGATGAAGTACCAATTCGATAAGTGGACAGTGAGGGAGATTGAAAATTTAGCTGACCTGGCTTTGGTCAGCCAGATTGGACCAGATGATCTTCAGAGGACCTCTCTGACCTCATCAATTCTGTCATCCACAATGACGAAACCAGCATTAATGTATCATGGTGTTTTCTGTTGATAAAGAGAAATTTAGGGTGAAGTAATCTCAAGAACAAAACTAGGCCACTCTGTGACATAAAATGTAAGGTCTGAGTGAGATAGGTATAGCAGGCCATTAACGATTTCTGTTCTATGTCTCGCACACATACATATGGTCTATAGATAACACGCTGGCAATAGTAAAAGTGTATGGCCCAGCTGTTACCAGCACCAGGGTCTCGAAAAATCAGGATGCTCACTAGAGCTGGTCGAGGTGTCCAAATATTGAGTGACATGCAGAAGTTTCACTGCCGACTCAAGCCTTCACCATGGTATCAGTTGTCCATGGATGCATGGGGGTCATGTGCATGTGTGGAGGGAATCATCTTAACTATTTATTGCTTTGCAATTAGAATAGTTGGTATGAGCTGCCAATGACGACTGGAAAATTGTTAAATTTTGTTTAGATTTTCTAGGTTTTTCAGTTTATACTCATGTGAGGCATAAATAGGATCAAAGACAGAGACAAGGTTCACATGAGCTTTTACCTTAGGGAAGTATCTTCCTCTATTTCACTTCCAATGAGCTGCACAAACACTTGTCTAACAGTTGTGCCACCATATGTAATTCACACACATTGCAAAAATACTTCTGAAACAGTAACTTCAATAGAATTTCTATGAATATGCTTGAAGTTCAGTATGATTAGGCTGGAAAATTACTGCATCATCAGTCTTGTGTCATGGTTTAGGCCAAATCAGCTACTGGGGACCTGAGGGACCCCAGATGGGACCGTCAGATGCTCCCTTCTACCACTCTTCAAAGAGAGAGACAGAGAAGGGAAAAAGCGATTTATGAGTTTAGAAGGAACTAAACTACTTTAATGAAATATGAATTATAAAATAAAAAGGAAATAATGAAATATATACAAAACTCTGTCAAGCTCCCAGGATGACGATCGTGACACCGGCTGGCACTGGGGAATTCCCAGGCTGGATGCAGTGACGGACAGGAACTTCATTCCTGATCTGCATTCAGGATCGGGATCAAAGGCAGATGAACAGTATCCTCCTCAGATGTCGGCCATTGAAGAAAGAGAGCTGACCCTTTGATCCCTCAGCTTTTATACTGAGCATGAGGCAGATGGGATGGAATACCCCACCGGTCAGTTTTGGGACACCTGTCCTGTCCACTCCTCCCTGCAGGTGGGACCCCACTGCGCTTTTCCACTTCTGACCCTCCAACAGGGCAAATAACAAAGTTGGTTGGCCTTGGGTGTTGTAGCAATAAGTATAAGCAAGATCCTCTTGTCTGGGAAATGTCTGGGCATCAGCTATAAACATTGGTCTTATCACTCCGAGAGAGTGAACATTGTCTGCAAAATATGCTGTTAATTTCAGTAGTTAGAAGAGGCTCAGCTAAGAAGCAAAGATACTGAACAAAATTAGTCCTGTTTTACCTCAAACCAGGACATCTTGGGACTGCAGTATTACTCCTGTTATATATATATATATATATATATGCACTAATTCAAACTAGGACTGAAAAACATCATTTCAGACTTCATGGGCTGAAACAGCATCCACAGAATTAATGTATTAGCAGAAACTGAAAAAAACCGCCACTTCTCCATTCAAAGGATTAATTTTATATTCCTTTGCCATAACTAGGAGTCTGAAAATGGATTATAGCCTTCTATTGTGGTATAACTGGGCATATATTGTACAGCTCTTACATTTATTTGTGATACTTGTTACATGATTTCAGAAATAGTGCCATATATTTAATAGCAATGTTGTTTAGTTTTTTTTTAAAAAGCAAACAAAATACTGCCCTTGAACATATATGCTGAGCTCTTATAATAGACGTACCCAGGGGGAGAACCTGGCCCTTTTAAAACTTCTAGCAAAATTAAAGAAAAAAGCAATCAGGTTCTTGCCTTAGTGTCACTGTCTCTGACATAGAATATTCATTTAACTATTGTGAGCTTATGACTATTGTCAAAGCAATAAGAAAAAATGAACTATAAAAATCAGAGACAGTATCATTTCATAAAACAAATAAAGATTTTTGTTTTAAAATTAGTTCTGAATTTCTTATATATATGTCTTGTATTCATGTATTAATATATCATTGCAAAATGAAAAAACAACTATTTTGAGCTGATTATGACTCCCTCTATATTATGAAATAAGACCTACACAAAAGTTCTTTGCTTTTACCTCCATGCTCCCCAGATATCACATACATGAACTCATGGATCCTTGTAATAAGAAGTCTTGCTCATGTGTTTATTGTCTTCCGAGCTCAAAAGGATTAAATGGATCCATGGCTATCTGTTTAAAGTGACTTAGCAAAGACAGCAAAATAATAGCTAAACATTTTCAGGAAATAAAGAGGCAACAGACAAGAGATAATGATTCCGATAATCCTAAGCGTAATTGTTAGAGTTTATGCTTGCAATTGTACATAATGCAAAAACATACCTTTTATCAGAACACAGTTCTCTCTTTTCAGTTATTCTCATTGTTCAAATGTTCCATCATATTATATGAAATGAAATATTACATTACCTTTAATTATTCTGATGCAAATAATTCATATTTCCAGAACTTAAAAAAAAAATATAAAAATGCTGTCCTAAAGACTCATTTATAAAGGTATTTACTTTCAAAAACTTATTGGCCAAATCTAGGGCTTATATGTAGATAATTTTCTATGTAAATCAGAGATTTCCAAAACTTGTGCTGAATGCACGAGACATACTACAAAACATCCTTTAATTAGAGAAAGCCCCTTTTCCTTTTCATTGAATTTTAGTTGGTTATCAAACATATATATCCTATGTCTTTGTCTCTCATTTTGAGCCTGCCCTGACAATAACTAGCTACGCAAGCCATCTCAACTTTGTCCCATATAACTTATATTTTTGAGAGTTCAGAAATTTGGCTTACAGGTTATTATTTGCTTGATTTCAGACTACTTTATTTTCAGACTGTTATTATTAATATTATTATTGCAAATAACCTATGAACTTAGATAGCTGCATAAACAGGAAGAAAATTAATGTAGCTAACAACAGCAGTGACAGTAATTGTTCTCTCCTTGGCAGATGATTTCTCATTTGATAAGCTTCCATTACCAGAGGCCCTAAGCATTATCCCAAAACTAGAATTCCAAACATCAAAATCTATAAATTCCCCTCTGATCATTCTTAAGAAGGAAGCATTCTTGTGAAGAGGATGAGGCCACAGTTCATCTCTTGGTGGCAATTTTACATTTTACGTGGTCATTGCAACACCTATCTTTAGCATTTAACTGGATCGCTTCAGACCCATGTTCTTCCTTCACTTTATTTCTTGAACTTTTTTATATAATGTTAAGCACATTCAGATGTTCAGGTTGACTTCATGAACTAAGGTAATATTGCTAAGTAAGGAGCCAACTCTACCTTCACCTGCTCCACATTCAGTGAAAAGAATTATGCTCTTCCAGCTATGGATGAACTTCAACTTCAACTTCAACTTCAACTTCCAGCTATGGATGAACCTTAGATGAACTGAGTCATCTTCTGGAGGTGTTTACTGCCAGGGCCCTGAGTGCACCAATAAGCCCTGAGTGCATCAATAAGCCCCAATTGCCCATGCTAGCCTCACCTGTGACCTCCACCACAATCCCTCTGGCATTCGCAGAATCACTGAATGGTCAGGGTTGGAAGGGACCTCTGGAGATCATCTAGTCCAACCCCCCTGCCAGAGCAGGGTGACCTACAACAGGTTGCACAGGATAGCATCCAGGCGAGTTATGAATATCTCCAGAATCAGAGACTCCACCACCTCTCTAGGCAGCCTGTTCCAGCTTACTTTCTTGCATTTTCTGTTCTGCAGTGATTATATGTCTGAAATTTGAGAGGGATGAATTCAGGTCGAGAACCTCATATCACTGTGCTGCTGAGTGACGTCTTTGCAAGTTGTTGAGAGACAACTGTGTTTCATTTTGGCAGATGATAATTGCTATTCACACCTACACTATCTCTTACAAATCAATTTACCTAAACATGAATCTCTGAGACTATGAAACCGTATCTCATTTAGAATGTTGCATAACATCTTAACAAAACAAACTGCTAGAAATATATTAGAGATTTCTCTTTGAGTTCCCAAAGAAGTCCATAGCTATAGAAGATTCAAGAAAAAATATTCTGCAACAATTTAGGAGGAGAGGGACCTCCAGTTCCCAGCTTCCATCAATTCCAATTTTCCACTCCATGTTATTCCCTATGTCTCCTTATTTCTTAGTCCAAGCTTCTTCCTGTCTAGCATCCAATCTTCTCCTAGTTTAGTCTGTATCTTCTATCCAGTGTGCTGGTTTAACCTACAACATTCTGTCAGACCATTCCTGTCTAATCTAATTTAATAGCTTTCTAAATTGAGAGAAATCAGTATTTTTAAAGTGAGTTTTATTGCCTGAGTTGTATCTTCATTTCTGACCAGACATATTCTTATGTCTGGCTGGAGTATGTTATATTGTTATATATCACAGCAAGAGCCATACTGGCAAGTATGTAGATAGCAGGTAGAGTGAGGTGATTGTTCCACTCTATTTGGCACTTGTGACGCTACATCTGGAGTACTGTGTACAGTTTCAGACTCCTCAGAACAGAAAAGACACTGACATACTGGGATCCTGCAGAGGGCCACCAAGGTTCATGGAGAAATGGAACCTATGACATAGAAGGAGAAGCTGAAAGAACTGTTTTTTTTCTACCTTTAGAAGACCAAGGGAGATTGTTTTTTTTTTTTCTTCTGCAGCTAACTAATGGAAGAGTACAGTGATGACGGAGCAAGAATTTTCTCCAAGTTGGACAGTAGAATGATGAGAGGCAATGGACACAAATTGAAAAATTCTGGGAAATCCTGACTCACTGTACAGAAAACTTTTTTTCACCATGAGGATGATCAAGCATTGGAACAAATTGCCAGAGAAGGCATGGAATATGTGTCCTTGGAGACAGTTAAAAGTCAAGTAGAAGGCCTCAATGTTATTACAGAATACTGCAGAAGGCCTGGATGCTATTAGAGAATGAGGTGATATTTAGTGAGTATTACATCAGCTCACAGAAGCAGTCCATGAAGAAACACATGGATAAAATGATAGAATTTTATTTTTGTTTTTCTGCATGTTGTTTTTTATATTTTTCACTCAGTTGATTTCCTGGGTGGTGTTGTTAAGGGTTTTATATTTTACAAAAAAGACAGGCTGTATCTTTTAAACAATAGCTTTTTTTGGTGTTTAATTAAATACCAACACTTACACTCTGATTATTCAAAATCAGATTTCAGAACCAGAACTTTTTTTATAGTTGAAGCTGAAGTTCAGGTTTACTTATGCCTAACTTGGCAGAGTGAGTAATTTAAAAAAATTAATGACTTGGAATTTATACCTAAAATACCAGAGGACAAAAATCAAGGGGTAAACCCAATTTTAATGGCATGCAAGATGATGTAAGATATAGGAAAGAAAACCTGGTTTTTTTTTTTCCCCACATGACAACTTCAGATGGCCATGACAACAAGAAAATGAAGAAAAAACAGACAAACTAAAGATTTATGTACTTAGGGAAGCTGAAACAGTTTCTGGATTTAATTTCAAGAGAGTATGTAATATTAGTCCTCACTTACTGGAAAACATGAAAATTTGTCCTTGAGTAATAATTTTCTATTATAAAAGCCTTAATATCTCACTCATGAGTAAATAAGTTGCATCAGCATTTCTAGGAAGGTAATGATTGTGAACATTTAAATTCAACAGCAATCGAATGTGACCTTACTGGTAAATTAATAATAGTGATAACACCAAACTTTTATGGGATCAGTTACCTGCTACAGCAACAGTAGACATTCATGTAATACTACACTAAATCATAGAATAGTTTGGGTTGGAAGGGACCATTAAAGCTCATCTGGTACAACCACCCTTCAATAAGCAGGGACACCTTCAACTAGATCAGGTTACTCAGAGCCCCAAAATGTGTGGTCCCACTAAATCAGCTTTTATTCCCGGTTCTAAAATGCGAGGTATAATATATCTTCCTTAAGAACATGGTAGAATGAAAGAAATCATTGTTAAATCTACCGCAAATGAGAGATCTTTTTCTAAATTTCATCCACCGTCTCAGTTAACCACTACTAACAAGTAAGACTCAGACCACATTTTCATATCTTAATGCTTAAACTTCTCTTCAGCTCACAATGAAGACTGAAAAAACAGAACAGATTTTTGTTGTACATTTGGTTGCATCTATTGGTCTTACTGTCTATACAGTAAGACTACAATAAAAGTAACCCCCATTTTCAGCTATCTTGTCAAGGACTTGGAGAGTGTATGAATCCACAGTGTAAAATGTGCTATTAAATGCTTAAAATATTTGGAAATTCTGAATTTAATCATGTGCTGAAATAGAAAAAGCACTGTGGAATTCCTGACATTGGCAACAGTCAGTCTATATTAGCCATTCCATGATTCAAAATATGTTTTTTACCTGTAAGTAAATGACAGTTATTTCAATAGCATGACACTGACAATCTTTAGCTGTAAAGCAGAGAGATGAAGGCAGAAAAAGGGGATATGGCTAATGAAACTGCACCTGCTTTATATAAAACAACTTATTCATAATGTTCCAGGATGTGTTCTCTTTTCAGTCCAGCTATTGTGTAATGCTGCAGTAGATATGTAAATGCACATACATACACAAAGACATTTCAGCAAAACGCTAGAAGGCTTTTTTCACACCTGTGTCCTGCCATTATCTGGTTACTCAGGTTAATCTATCTTGGCAGAGAGCAGAGGTGCTCCTGCAAGGCTGCCATAGCCATGGAATAATCAAGCTAGCTTATGGCTGGTAGTCTGATCTGAAGTCTTTTTTAGTCAGTGTGTCTGATGTTTGTCAAAAAACATTCTTATTGGGAACTTTAGGTGCCCTGTAGGTGTTTATCTAGTGCAGAGAACTCATCTGCTAAAAGGCTTTCAAGGTTTTGTTGAAGCAATAATAATATTTATTTTACTTATCTTTGTAGTACGTTTTATTCTACAGAATTTGTAGGCAGATAATTTCCATGTTAAGTACAAGTTAGGAAGTAGCTATCAGCTAGACATAGGAAGTTTGTTAGCTTTTTTCCTGTTTTTTTTTTTTGTTTGTTTGTTTTTTTTCTTTTCTGAATCTCCTGTACTGTAGCTTAAGTCCATTACTTCTACAGGTTATTTACAAGAGACTTAGGAAACAATTTATCCCCTTCACCTTTGCAACAACCTTTCATTTAGTTTTTTTTTTTTTTTTTTTTGTTTTGTTTTTTTTTTTGTTTTGTTTTTTTTTTTTCTTTTCTGAATCTCCTGTACTGTAGCTTAAGTCCATTACTTCTACAGGTTATTTACAAGAGACTTAGGAAACAATTTATCCCCTTCACCTTTGCAACAACCTTTCATCTATTTGAAGACTCTTATCATAACTTTTCTCCTTTGTAGAATAAGCAGATAAAATGCTTCAAATTTCTTCACATTGTTTTATTATGCTATTATATCATACTCACTGAAAGAGATAATATTCCTTTCCAGTTCATCAACATACCAGGTTCTGGAAATGCCAGGAAATTCTATGACCTCCTTTTTTCCCTTAAGTACTCATTTCCTTCTTTACATGCCACTTTAACTTCAGTTCTTCCTGATACTGCCAATTTTTACAGCCAAAATAAGTAAATCACAAATTCAGTGAATAAATAAAGAGGAGTGAAGTTAAGATTGGTGCTTTGCAATCCAGCATTCAGTCTAGCAGAGCTCTTAATCAATTCTTTACAGTTTATTTTGGCTTATAAATGTTGCACTTCAAACAAAACCTACACGTCACTTGACAATATAAAGTAGTGCAGAAGTCAAGGAGCTATGTCTGATTCATGTGAGAGAAAGTATAACGTTACTCATGGAGTGGTAGACCTTAGTTTTTCATGGCTTAGCATAGCCTATACTTAGCTGAACGCAGTTGCATCAATTCCTATGAGAATCTTATATGAGTAAGGTAATATTCAGCAGTAGAGGAAGTGACAAGGATCAATGCACTATGTTTGAAGTTTTACAAATGGCAGCATTCTTATTCCTCTGATCCATTTCAAGCTCTAAGGTAAATGAAATTACAAAGTTAAAATGTTTTTTTTAATTTATTTTTAAGACAGTTTTGCCAAATTTAAATTGTATTTGTATGTATTTCATAGAGAATATGAAGATGTAAACTTCATTTTGAGGCTCATTTTTAGCAGGAATTATTTTATTAGTCTTAAAATCAGTATGATAGGTATCTACAGGCAGCAACACATATAAGATAAACTAGAAAACAGATATGAGAGCTTGTTTTTTGGTGTATGCTGAAAGGTATGTAAGGGACATGTTTGGTTTGTGTTTTTCTGTGCAATTTAGACTGTCCTATTTTGGACTGAAGGAGACACCATGAGTGATGGAAATGGAGTGGTGAGAGGCAAATAGCACCCTTTACTACTTTTTCTATCAAGTTAAGTCATTATTTAACCTGCCAGTTACCATTTCCTGTAAACACTCGGGATATATGCAATAGTAATAGCAATTGTAATAGTAATGCAATAATAAACAAACAAACAAACAAACAAACAAAAACAACAAAAAAAAGTTTTTAACACATGCTAAATTGCTGTTACTTGACAGAGTCCCATGAGTTCAGATTTCAGACCATAAAGTTGAGGCTCTCCTCTACTTTTTCACAACCGTTTGTTCCTGTTATGATACTGCCACCTTTGACTATATATTTGGTTTATGTGGCAAGGTTCTGGATGTTGCGGGGCTGCAGGGGTGGCCTCTATGAGAAGGTGTCTGGGGCTGCCAGGTGAGCTACAGTTAATTCCATCCAGCTCTGCAATGGAGCAACAAGAATGAGGACGAAGTATAGGCAGAAAGATGCTCTTATGAACTGACCACAACCACCTATTCTCCATCGTCTCTTGTGCTGCTGCAGGTAGGGGTGGGGAAGCAGAGGAGGCAGGAAGGAAAGAATGAAATTGAGCCTGGAAAAAAACAGGGTGTTTTTATTTTTGGCTTTATTTCTTACTGTCAAAGTTTATTTTTAACTGGCAATAAATTAAAATATTTTTGCTCAGTTCAGTCTCTTTCACCTGTGATGGTAATTGGTAAGCCATCACCCTGCCTTTACTTTCACCCACCAGCTTTTTCATCTTATTTCCCCCTCATCCCTCTCTTAAGGAGGAGGAGTGAGCACAGCTGGGTTGGGGTCTGTCAGCCAACCAAGTTCAACACATAACACTGAAATAAATAAAATTTAAAATAATTTTCAGTAATTTTTTATGCTTTTCATGAATAGCTTTATTATTTAAAAAACTTTTCTGCCTCACTCTGCACTGGCAACCTCTCTCCCCACTTCTCTCTTGTGGATGGACTGCAAGACACTGACTGGAGGAACAAAGTCCCTCCGACTTTAAGAGAAAATCAAGCTCATGACCACCTGAGGAATCTGAACATACAGCAGTCTAAGGCACCTGACAAGATGCATCCCAGAGTCCTGAGGGAATTGGCTGAGGTAGTTGCCAAAGCACTCTCCATCGTATTGGAAAAGTCATAGGAGCCAGGAAAAGTCCCTGGTGACTGGAAAAAGGGAAACAGTGCACCCATTTTTACAATGGGTAGAAAGGAGGACCCTGGAAACTACCCACCTGTCAGCCTCACCTCTGTGCCTGGGAAGATCATGGAACAGATCCTCCTAGAAGCTATGCTAAGGCACATGGAGGACAGGGAGGGAGGTTATTCAAGACAGCCAGCAGGGCTTCACTAAGGGCAAGTCCTGCCTGACCAACCTAGTGGCCTTCTGTGATCGAGCGACTACCTCAGTATTCAAGGGAAGAGCTACAGGTGTTGTCTCTCTGGACTTCTGTAAGGCCTTTGACACAGTCTCCCACAACATCCTTCTGTCTAAGTTGGACAGGTATGGATTTGTTGGGTGGACTGTTCAGTGGATGAGGAACTGGTTGGATGGTCACATCCAGAGGGTAGTGGTCAATGGTGGAGATGGAGATCAGCGGCAAGTGGTGTCCCTCACCAGGGGTCTGTATTGGGACAAGTACTGTTTAATACCTTCACCAGTGACATAGAGAGTGGGATCGAGTTCACCCTCAGCAAGTTTGCAGACAACACCAAGTGCAGTTGATAAATCTGAGGAACAGGATGCCATCCAGAGGGACCTGGAGAAGCTTGAGAAGTGGGCCTGGGTCACAGAAACCCCCAGTATCAATATGGGCTGGGAGATGAAGGGGTTGAGAGTAGCCCTGCCAAGAAGGACTTGGGGGTACTGGTGAATGAAAAGCTCAACATGACCCAACAATGTGTACTCACAGCCCAGAAGATGAACCGTATCCTGGGCTGCATCAAAAGAATTGTGGCCAGCAGGTCAAAGAAGGTGACTCTGCCCCCCTACTCTGCTCTGGTGATACCTCACCTGGAGTACTGCATCCAGCTCTGGAGTCCTCAGCACAGGAACAACATGGACCTGTTGGAGCAGGTTCAGAGGAGGCCCACAAAAATGATCAGAGGGATGGAACACCTCTCCTGTGAGGACAGGTTAAGAGAGTTGGGGTAATTCATCCAGGAGGGAAGAAGGCTCTGGGAAGATCCTATTGTGGCCTTTTAGTACTTAAGGCAGGCCTACAGGAAAGATACGGACAAACCTTTTAGCAGGGCCTGTTGCAATAGGACAAGTTGTAATGTTATTGGTGAAACACTAGAACAGGTTTCCCAGAGAGGTCATAGATGCACCATCCCCAGAAACATTCTAGGTAAGGCTGGATGGAGGGGGTCTCTGAGATTTAGTTGAAGATGCAACACATTAAAACGGGGTCAGACTCAATGACCATTGTCCCTTCCAACCCAAATTATTTTATGGGTGTATGATTCTATGATTCTACAAGTTTAAATTTTTGTAAGATATATAATAATAATAATAATAATAATAATAATAATAATAATAATAATAATAATAATAATAATAATAATAATAATAATAATAATAATAATAATAATAATAATAATAATAATAATAATAATAATAATAATAATAATAATAATAATAAATGTAATTATATAAGATATATACTTCTATCAATGTATTAATTTTAATACTGCAACATTGTTCTGGCAAATTCTTACTGTGTTATCTTACTCCTTTCACTACCTGCACCCTCTTCTAGCCTCTGGTTTATTATTTATTTATACAACTTTCTCTTTTTTTGTGTGTGTATATGCTGAAGTGCTCTGTATTTGGGGAAAGAGATGTCATTTATATTTTATAACTTCTTTCCATTTACTTCAGGGAAAGTATGGATTTTTTTCTTGTGTGTTTTCATTATTTATTTTTACACTAGAGTTTACAATTCTAGATATCGATTAGCTTGGAAATGTCTTAAATATTTACCAATTATTGTTCATACATTTCTGCTCATACTTTTTCTTCTCAAATAATACATTTCATAGTTTTAAAATTCCTAATGTTTACTTTTGTAATAGCTGGCCTTTTCCTTTTACCAATCAATTTCTCTGTCAAGTGAGATCTATCACAGTGGTCTCCCATATTGGATAAAGGGCTTTCAGAGGAAGAAAATGCTTTCTGCAACCTAGAAATTATGTAGATGTTTTGTATTTACAATTTGAGTCTCATAGCACATCACAGATTTAAGCTCTACATGTTTTATTTGGCTCAGATACTATAAAGTACTGTTTCAGTAACTGATCAATCTGTTCTCTAATGTTTTTTGGGGACTTACTGACATATATAATGGTAATGGATTCCAAACAGTAAAACTTTCCTTGACAAAATGCACTCTCCCTCACCTTGCCCCAATTCAATTTTAGCTGCAAATGCTAGGAATAGCATTCCTGATTTTAATATTTGAGTCATGAGCATCATCCTAACAGATAGATGTGTTTAGACACTTAAAATAGGAATTTCCATTTATTTTGGTTTAGCATTCTTGTTTATGTACAGGCATTTAAATAATTGTTGAAACAAATTCTGTGTCATAATTAGTTACTAAGGAGTAAACAAATCACAGCAATTCTATTTTAGATCAAAGCCATTATTCCATTACTCTCCATTACTTCTCCAAAAAATAAAAACTGAAATATAGAATGGGAAGAAAATTTCATATGCTGAAGCTAAAGCTTTCCTTTTAGCTATTCTGTTCACAATTCTAGAGATCACTTGACAGGCAACATTGAGACTAGCTCTTATGGTTCAGCTACATCCTTCCTCAGTTATCAAAGATGTGATGGGCATCTCAGTGACTTTAAACATCTCAGCAAGGACAAACTGAAATGTTCTCCAGCTGAAGAATATGCCACAAAAATACACAAGAAGAATAAAAGAGGATTTCATACCAACTGTGATCTCAGGATTCACGTTTCTGGGATCTGAATCTGTCACTTCTGAATTCCCTTATACAATTAACTGTTTTGTACGCTTCTGACTGGTAATTTTATTGATATGCTAATTGTACAGACATGAACAACCATTTCAAGCCAACCAAGAGGCAATATCAAAACTACATCTTACAAGATTTTAAAGAATGATGTCAATCTGTTGATGTGTGAGATGTGACTGTTTTACGTCGCAAGTATTTGTGAAGTCAGATTAAATGTTAAAAATCAGGGAAGTACTGGACAATTGCCTCCAAAGATATTTTTAATAAATATTTATTATGTTCTTCAACATCTTTGATAAGATTTACTTCATGAAAGTTTTTATGTCTGAAAATTAGATATCTTAGTCTAAGCCAAGCTTCCATGGTAGTTTGGAAAGTAGCAGATGCTTCAAAGGAAATTGGACTGAACTTTCTTAGACAGCTATTGTAGGTATCTACATGTAGTCAGATGAATCCCACACAGTACATCTAATCAAAATTTAGTCAAGCTGAATGAAGAGAAGTGGAATTCAAGCTATATAGAATCAATGTCTTTTTCCTTTAACAGCTCTTATTTCAAATTATATTGCATCAATATTTATTTATCTTAAAATAATTGGGACATAATTAATTTCATTTAACTTTACAGAAGAAATTCATCACATCTTAAAATGGATATGTAACCTACAGGATTAACAAGCACCTAGAATTTTGTAACAAAAGGTGGGAATAATAAAATGGCAATCAAAATCTTATTCCTGTTATTATTATTATTAGGCCATGGTTTAGTGTGCCTGGCCACTAAAATGAATGACAGATGCTCGCTTATCTCTCTCTCTTTCAGAGAGGAGAGACAATGAGAGGGAGGGAGACTTATGAGTTGAAAAGAAACTAAACTACGTTAATAAAATATCATTAATAAAATAATAAAAAGAAAATGTAATAATATTAATAATAAAATAATAAAATAATGAAATATATAGAAAACCACCTGAGGAACCAGGAGGTGCACATGTCCATGGGACCTCATGAGATCCTGCTGACTGGAATAGGATAAACTTAACCCCTATTGTCAAAAAGGAAAAAAAAGGAAGACCCAGGGAAGTACAGACCAGTCAGTCTCACCATGATCATGTGTGATCATGGAGCAGATCTTCCTGGAAACTTTGCTAAGGCACATGGAAAATAAGGAGGTAATTGGTAGCAGCCAACATGGCATGACCAAAGACAATTCATGCCTGACAAATTTGGTGGCCTTCTGTGATGGGGTTACAGTGGTAGTGGACAAGGGAAGAACAACTGATGTCATCTACCTGGACTTGTGCAAAGTGCTAGACACTGTCTCATGTGATATCTTGGTCTCTAAATTGGAGAGACATGGACTCGACAGATGGACCACTTGGTGGATAAAGAACTGGCTGGATGGTCACAAGCAAAAAATTGTGGTCAACAGCTCAGTGTCCAAGTGGAGACCAGTTACGAGTGGTGTTCCTTAAGGGTGGGGACTGGTACTCATGCTGTTACATATCTTTATTGGTGACATGGACAGTGGGATCGAGTGCACCCTCAGCAAGTTTGTCGATGATACCAAGCTGTGTGGTGAGGTAGACACGCTGGAGGGGAGGGATGCCATCCAGAGAGACCTGGACAGGCTGGAGAGGTGGGCCCATGCCAACCTCAAGAAGTTCAATAAGGCCAAGTGCAAGGTCCTACATCTGGGTCGGGGCAATCCCAAGCACAAATACAAGGTGGGTGGGGAATTGATTGAGAGCAGCCCAGAAGAGAAGGACCTGGGGTTGCTGATTGATGAGAATCTCAACAAAAGCCGGCAATGCATGATCACAGCCCAGAAGACCAACCATATCCTGGGCTGCATCAAAAGAAGTGTGGCCAGCAAGGTCAAGGGAGGTGATTCTGCCCCTCTACTCTACTCTGGTGATACCACACCTGAAGTACTACGTTCAGATCTGGAGCCCCCAACATAGAAAAGACATGGACCTGTTGGAGCAGGTCCAGAGGAGGGCCACAAAGACGGTCAGGGGGCTGGAGCACCCCTCCTATGAGAAAAGGCTGAGAGAGCTGGGGCTGTTCAGCCTGGAGAAGAGAAGGCTCCTGAGAGATCTTATTGCGACCTTCCAATACCTAAAGGGAGCCCACAGGAGGGCTGGGGAAGGCCTTTTTACTAGGGCATGTAGCGATAGGACAAGGGGGAATGGCTTTAAAATGGAAGAGGGTAGATTTATCTTAGATATTAGGAAGAAATTTTTCACTCTGAGGGTGGTAAGGCACTGGAACAAGTTGCCCAGAGAAGTTGTGGAAGCTCCATCCTGGAGGTGTCTAAGGCCAGGCTGGATGGGGTCTTGAGCAACCTGGTCTAGTGGGAGGTGTCCCTGCCTATGGCAGCGGGGGTGGAACTCGATGATCTTTAACGTCCCTTCCAACCTAAACAATTCTATGATTCTGTGATTTTACACACAAAGCCAGTATTGAGCTCCCAGGATGAGAGTCACTTCACCGACAGGCACATGGATAGTCCCAGACAGGACTCAGCAATGCATGGGAGCTGATCTTAGGAACTGGATTCAGAAATGTATGTATCAGGATCAAAGATATACAAACAGACAGAGTTCTCCTTGGACGCTGGCCATTGAAGAAAGAGGCTGACCCCTTTGATCCCTCAGCTTTTATAATGAGCATGAGGCAGATGGGATGGAATACCCCACCGGTCAGTTTTGGGACACCTTTCCTGTCTGCTCCTCCCCACAGGTATGACCTCTCTTTGGTCTTCCACGTGCAACCCTCCAACTTGGTGCATATCAAAGTTAGCTAGCCTTGGTTTTTATAGCAGTAAGTACAAGCAGGAGCCTCTCTGCATACCATTCCATGGTATTCACTATAAACATCGGATTTTGTCTGCTAGAAGCAGATACTGCCTGAAAAATATGCCATTAATTTCAGAAAGGCTTAACTGAAAAGTAAAATTACTGAAAATAAATTTGATTCTGTTTTATCTTAAAACAGGACATACTGTTAAATGTTAGATGTTACTACTTTTCACATAAAATGTTCAGTTTAATTTATTGTGATTGACAAGTATTAACTGTAACATTGCTGTAGACACTGAAAAGAAATTAAAATGTGATTCAAATAGAGAAAAATTATGTTAATTTTTCTATGACTTTACCCGTGGTTGCAAAAGTTATCATCATATTAGTAAATGAATACATTTTATATAGTATGATCATCATACATTATTGAGGCAACTGTCAACACATGCGATTGTCACCTTCAAGGTACTGTTGGTTTTGGCTAGAGGTAATTGTTGTGACAGCAACAAGGGAAAACTGCTAGGAGCTACCCACCAGTCCTTTTTGGCTTTTATTGGATTTTCTCTCTTGTACTTTTTAATCTACTTTGGTGCCTGAATAAAAAAAAAAAGTCCAAGATTAATGTGTAAGTACGATTTTCAGAAGTAAGTAATAATGTCAGACAGTGTTCCTATTTTGGGATATCTTAGTTGATGTGCGATGTAGAGGTTTATTTTTTAGTAGTGGAGTGCTTTTTAAATTTTGAAAATCAGTAATTACAATGTCTCAAGTAGTTGTACTATAAACGGAGGTGAGAAAAATATCAAGATGCTTGACTGTCTCAGCCATCTTCTTGGTCCTCAGAGTCTTCAAAACAAACCTCACAAGTATGCACCAGCAATGAAATCAGAATTTAAACGTGCATCAGAGGGCTAAAATTGTGCAACTTCCCAAACTGCCAAAAAAAAAACTTTCTAAACTAAGCCTAACCTTAAAATAAGATTTACTTGAGCATGTTTATCTCCTAAGTGTGTAATAGTGCTTTCTATAATACGATATTTAGATTATCTTAATAGTGACACAGCCTAAAATCTCCTTTGGAATTTCTAGTCAAAAGCTTGGACAACTTAGGTATTTCATATACGTTATGATAAAAAAACTAAGGGATATACAAACAGCTTGAATACAAATAATTATTTTAAATAGCATAAATTAAACATGTGAAGAACAGGAAAGAATTCATTGAGAAAAAATATAAGGAACAGAGAGTAATTTTGAAGAATTTAAAATCTTTGTCCAGTAGATATTCACACACACATATCTGTGTATAGATAATTTCATAATAATTCTGACTGAAACATGTATATTTCACATATATTATAAACATGAAAGTAATTGTTTCAGGAGAAGTATTTTAAAATATTTCAAACAATTTATATTTTCTGTGTTTTCTTACCTTTTTTGAGGTCACATTCTATGTGATGATTTCTGAAGAAATAAAAAAAAAGATTTAACATCAACATTTAACTACAATAAAAAATACTCCTTCTACCAAGTCTGACTTGAAATACTCATTCTCGCAATTAATGTAGAATTTACATACTTTGGTTTTAAAAATAGTATTTTTTTATTTTTTTTTTATTCTTTAAGACACAGGTGAATCAGTGTTTCTGGGAAATATTATATATATGCGGACCATATACCTATATGTATATATGAACTACAAATATATATGAATTATGTGTTTTATATATACATCATATTAGTTGGTTTTTTTTGGTGAGGGGTTGTTAGAGATTTTGGTTTTGTGGTTCATGATTGATTTTACGTAGTCAAAATATCTATTACAAGTCTCTTGAATAACAGCAATAATATTAGCAATAATAATGAAAGGTAGGACACTGAAATTCTTCCCATCCACTGAAATTCTTCCTTTCCACTCTTCTTTTTCATTAATGAATAAAATAAAAAAAAAAAAAAGGAACCTGTACATGTTTCTACTATGCTGGTTGCCAATCTATATTCTGCTTTCAATAAATGAAGACAGCAGCTTTCCTAAAAATGCAGAACTGGGTTTATAAAGTTTAAAGGTAGTTAATTTTACAAATGATATACTAAATAAACTAATGTGTATCGTTATTGTATGACTTCAACCCTGCTGTTATTTATGCTTTTTGCTTCTGAGAAGGGATCAGTCGTTATCTCCTTCAACAATGAAACCAGATGCCAAATCTGGAATGTATTTCCCATCAATGCCATGTGGCTTTATGATTTTCTGGCTGATCTCTTTCATGGTCTTGTAGCTGATTCCACTTTTGGTAGTGGTTATTGAAATGTGTGTAGGGTAGTTTAAGATCAAGCTTTTGGACTGGCATTTTACAATCACATTCTCATTTGAATTGCCATTGGCTCTAAAGACACTAATTTGTGTATCAAAGATCCTAGAACTCTGCATATTGCTTGAAATACATTTCAAAAATTATTCACGTTCAAATGTGAATATTCTGCTACACATAGTAATAAAGTACAACTCATAAATGTTAGGTATCACTCTGAAATTTCTTGTATACAAATAATTGTAAATGGAATTGATGCATAAAAATGGTGTGATGTTTTAGGTAGAAGTTCTTCCTTATGCTTTATGCAACTTTTCTATGTTATCATCACAGAAACAGATGTCTCGAAGGTACACATAAATGTATCCAAATAAAGATCAGGATTAATTTGCTTTGGCTTTACACATTGTCATTGGCAAAATACCTACCTGATATTTTTGTAAATTCATAGGTTAAAAACATTCTTATTTAGAGTAGTCCGTTGTGGGTTTTTTTGTTTTGTTTTGTTTGTGGGTTTTTTTTTTTTTTCCATTGGAACCTCTTAATATTCATTACAAGTAGACTACACATAGAATAGAAAGAACTATGCTTATTTTCTCATACATCTGCTCCCTTTTTTTGTTGGAGCTGCGTAAATACTGGATTTCTCAGGTCATCAGTGAGATTAAATGAATTGGAAGAATAAACAATTCAGAAAAGAAAGAAAGAAACAAATAAATAAATATAGAGATTGACTTAAAAATAAGCAAAAAGCAAACTGTCTATAATTGACAAAAAAAAAAGATCTCAGATTCCTTCTTTCTCATTTGAAAGAAATAGGAAAAAAAATCACTTCTGTCATTTAAAGTGCTCTGAGATGTGTAGATCAAAAAGTCTTTGATAGGAAGCAAGAAAACACGGACTTCAATTGGCATAATGTATATTATAAATAAATACGATAAACATTGCAGGAATTTAGAGCTCTCAAAATCTATTCTGGATCTGTGTGACTGTCTAATAAAGGCCTACATACTGTCAAAAACCCCTACGTTCTGGAACATAAAATAAACAAATATATAGAAATTTCTTGCTTGCCTCATCTTTCGTTAGGCTTTAAGGAAAATGCTGTTTAACATGTCCTGAATATCTACAGTCTACCTCACTAAAAGTCTTCTGAAATTTATGTAGAGACATATCCAAGAGAATTTAAAGTTATGACTAGAATGATGCTATGAAAGGATATTCTAATGGTTTTAATGGTTCTAATTTCTGCCTATGCTTTCCAAAATTAGAGTTCCTGTGAACTTTGAGCAGTTTTACAAAGTGTGATATGGAGGATTTCTAGGAAGGAAATCTAAGCAAATAAATTAGAACAAACCGCTTTTTAATCTGTTCATCAGTAGGAAAAGGTATGAGCTCATTACTGTATCCTTACACCACAGGGCTCATGTACATACTTCTGTTTTATCTGAGTGAATAATAAGTTCTAGGCTGTCATAAAAGTACAGGTTTCCTTTATTGTCCAGTGAAGTTTTACAGCTTTACTATTCAACACTTTGCAGTGATTCACTTGCTCATTTCAATGTTCTACTCCATTCAAGGCCCTTCTACCCTTTTAATTTCTCATGCTCTTTTGAGGTAAATTCAGAAGTACTTTAGGTTTTTCTCCCTCATGTTCACTACATTTTCAATATTCATATGAGTCCTGCAGCCTTGACAAGTTTCTCTTTCCTCTGCTAATTCATGTCAATTATTGCTTCTATCCATGTTTTTTCTTATTGTAAGGCAACTGACCACGTTGAGTGATCAAATCAATTAAAGAAAGCCACCACACTCTTTTCTGAAAATAACAAAAAAAAATTACATGAGTACTCTCATTGAGCCAATATTGTGCTTTTTTTCCTGAAGAATTATAGGTTTGCAATCAAAGAAACTGTTTTCTAGAAGTTCATCTCCCATAAAAAAAAAATTAAATAGCATTGTTATTTTTGCTAAAAAAGCAGAAATATCCTTAACATTTTTCACATTATTAAATAAATAATCCAATCCACAATTGAATTCTTGTTCTCAGAAAACATACTTAAATTAAATAATTAAATTGTGGATTATATGACTGTAATCTGTTTTTATTTTATATTGCTTTAATTAGATTTTTACCAACTGTAATGCAAAATACAAACTGAATGATTAGTGCATACCTGCATTTATACATTAATCACATAATGGAAAGTACAAAAATGATTAGTTTTGCACCCTGTGAACAACATTTAGTTCATTAATATACTGAAAGTATTACTTCTGCATAAGTGAATTCATTCTCTCTAGCAAAGATAACTTAATTTCTTCAAAGTTGATTATTAAAAAAATAATATTTTACTTTGTCAATAGAAATTTTAAATATTAATAGATTCTGACTTGACTGCCTTATCTCAAGAACCATAAGTTATTAAGAGGATTGTTAAAAGAGTAAGACTATGCCTGGGTCAATCCTTTCTCAGTGAAAAAAACTATCACAATACCACATTTGCATTCTCAGAGTAAGGTGAAATGAAGAGTCAGTATTTTTTATCAGGCCAGCTCTCATTTTTGAAGCAAAAAAGAAGAAAATCAGGCTTACAAGACATTCTTTAAATTTATACCATATGCTCAACTGTATAATAACTGCTGACCTTATATTTTATGACTATATGTATTCAAGAATCTCCAGGAAGAAATTAGGCCAGTTTAAATTTGGTGCTCAGTTTCTGGGAATCTTCAAGTGCACTCACTGCTGCCCATTGACTACTTGCAGAACCTATACACCTTCTTCAGAGGGTTGCTTCATCACATGCTAAAGATGTAGAAGAAAGTTTGGCAGCTAAGTTGACTAAAATAGTTCCATTATAGTTTTATGTCTTTAAAAGCACAATTTCTACAGCAATTTTAGGCTGATACAGTGATTTGAAAGCTTAGGAAAAGACAACATCTAATTATAGCTGTATGATTACAGCAATGTGGAGCCTTGGACCATGACTGATAAGGAATTAGATTTAGGCTAAGATGTCTGGAATCCATCAAAAGACTGTGGACAGCTACATAGAGGGTGCTATACAGAAAATGATATACAGAATGTGAAATTTCCAAATACAGCACTTTGAGATACAAAGTCTGTGTTGAACATATGGTTCCTATAATTAAAATTTCGCTGCATTTTTAGTGTTTAGATTATATACTTGGTCTACTGGGTCTGGCTGGGATGGAGTTATTTTTCTTCATGGCAGCCCGTATGGTGCTGTGGTTTTGGATTTGCAACTAAAACAGTGTTGATAGCACACCAATGTTTCAGGAATTTCTGAACAGTGTTGGCACAGCTTCCAGGTCTTCTCACTTTGCCACCCTCCTGTGAACAGGCTGGGGGTGCAGAAGAGGTTGGGAGGGGACACAGCTGTGATAGCTGACCCCAACTGACTAAAAGGATATTCCATACCGCATGACGTCATGCTCAGTGATAAAAGGTCAGGAAAAGGAGGAGTAAGGTGGGACATTCATGATTATGGCATTTGTTTTCCCAAGTAACCATTGCATGTGCTGGGGTCTGGCTTTTCAGGAAGCATCTGGACATTTGCATGCTGATGGAAAGTAGTAAATGAATTCCTTGTTTTGCTTTGTTAGTGCATGCATCTTTGCTTCTCTTCTTAAACTGTCTCAATCTCAACCAACAAGTTTTTTGTCATTTTTTCCATGCCAATTCTCTCTCCGATTCTCCTGCGGAGGAATGAACAAGTGATGGGATGGGAGCTTAGCTGCAGGTTGAGCTCAGTGCACAATACCTGGTTAGAAGGTGCAGGGCAGGTGCAGTAAAAGAATTAACGAAATAATATATATCATTTACAAAGAGATCAACATCTTGGATTCTGTAAATCCAGTTTTCTATGCAGCCAGTCACATGAGGCACTGTGTGATCTACACTATCCAGTGTATCTGGCATGCTGCCTTGGAAAAAATAATCTGGATGTCAAATCCCTGTTAAGCCAATTGGTGTGGCTGAACAGAGATGGGTAGCTCTGCTCATGGGAAGAGGTAACATTAGAGACAGCCTTAGTGTCAATCAGCTGTATACAGAGCATAAGCTGCTATATTCCTGCATACCTGTAAAGAGTTAGGATCCATACAGTGCCTGGCTTCTAGTTCTGGTACATCACGTAGTATCACCTGAGGAAAAATGGGAGAGCAGACACTGAAAAAAGCAACCAGTACCAATTAAGAATTTTTTTGTTTCATTTGTTTTGTTTTGTTTTGTTTTGTTTTTTGTTTGTTATATGTGGTATTTTTTGATTACTTTGTCACCTTTTGCTGACCAGAACTTGATTTGAAAAATCAATACATTTGAAGATTACTTTGGCCAACAGCTATAAAATTTGTGCCTCTTTTGCACCTCAAATAAAGAGTATATAAGCATGTATAAATACATGTACATTTCTTAGTGATCCCATATGAAAAATATCTAGAACTTAAAGCAGCTGACAACAGAAAAATAAACATGCGTCATTTCATGGAAACTGTAAACAAATTAGTTTGAGATTAGCAGCAATTTCTGCTTTACCTCAGAAGGAATCAATAGATGACACCCATAACAGGATTCTTTTTTTTGTTTGTTTTTTCTCCAGAAAAACAGGCTGCTCACTGGAAGAGAACAACAGGATTATTGCTTTCATGCATTACAGTTACTACCTGTGCTTTTTGTCAGGTGAGAAAGGAAGAGAGTAAAGAGAGTAGAAAGATTTTGCTGAGGGTCAAGAAACTCATTATACCACTTGTGGAACAGAGCTTTCCATTGGTTTTCCACTTGCACAGTCCCAGTCCTGAATCTGTTGTGTTACAGAGTAGCCAGGATCTAGGAAGCCATGCAACATTCAGTTGAATAGAACCCCAAGGATTTCATACTTTTTCATCCAAAAATATTGAAGGAATTGAGAAATCAAACTTATTTTTATTTTAAAGGAAGTAACACAACTTGAGAACTCTTTTAAAATTAATCAAAACATTTTATGTATCAAGAAAGAAAAAAAATGCCACGTACATACTGATACAAGAAAAGCATGCAAGGAGACACATAATTTTTGAGTGATACAACATTTAGCATAACACTTTAACTTCTCATTAATGCTGACATTTAACAGACCTGTTTTCCATTAGCCTTCCTAATGAAGTACTAGCAAATACATGAAGACTGAAAGATTTTACAAATAATACAAAACATCTTTAATACTGAATTTGGAAGGTAAAATAGATAAGAAAAAGCTGGGAGTGCAGAGTCCTTTTTTCCCTACTTTTTTACTTTAGGTATTCTAAGTCAACACAAAAATCCCACAACTTCTAAATAGCAGGTGGGGTTTTTTTGGTTTTTTTTTGTTTTGTTTTTTAACTCTGTGTCTGTCATTAATGAATTTGTATATTCATGTATAAGTTTCACAAACAGTGCAAACGTTATTTACAAAAAAGTTTGTTTTTTTTTTTTCTATAATCACCGTACCAGTTTCAAAGTACTAAGTCAAAAGCCTCTTCAGTGAACCATAAAAAAAATCACACATTTTAGCAAATAGTATTTTTTTAATCTCCTCCCCCAATCAATTAATCTAAAACATACTCCACATCCTTCCAACATAGGTTCAACTGATAAGTTAGAATTTCTGACGGAACACTTTGAATCGTAGAATCATAGAATCATAGAATAGTTTGGGTTGGAAGGGACATTTAGAGGTCATCTAGTCTGACCCCCTTGCAATAAGTAGGGACATCTTCAACTATATCAGGTTGCTCAGAGTGCCATCCAACCTGACTTTGAACACTTCAAGGGATGGGCCATCTACCACCTCTCTGGGAAACCTGTTCCAGTGTTTCACCACTCTCATGATAAAAAAATTATTCCTTCTATATAGTCTAAGTCTACCCGCTCTTACTTTAAAATCATTAGCCCTTGTCCTATCGCTACACACCCTGATAAAGAGTCCCTCTCCACCTTTTCTGTAGGCTCCTTTTAAATACTGGAAGGCCACAATAAGGTCTCCCTGGAGCTTTCTCTTCTCCAGCCTGAACAATCCCAACTCTCTCAGCCTGTCTTCATAGGAGAGGTGTTCCATCCCTCTGATCATTTTTGTGGGCCTCCTCTGGACTCGCTCCAACAGGTCCATGTCATTCCTGTGCTGAGGACTCCAGAGCTGGATGCAGTACTCCAGGTGGGGTACCACCAGAACAGAGTAGGGGGGCAGAGTCACCTTCCTTGACCTGCTGGCCACAATTCTTTTGATGCAGCCCAGGACATGGTTGGCCTTCTGGACTGTGAGTGCACATTGTTGTCTCATGTCAAGCATTTCATTCACCAGAACCGCCGAGTCCTTCTTGGCAGGGCTACTCTCAATCCCTTCATCTCTCAGCCCATATTGATACTGGGGGTTGCCACGACCCAGGTGCAGGATGCTGCACTTGGCCTTGCTGAACCTCATGAGATTCATATCATCCCACTTCTCAAGCTTCTCCAGGTCCCTCTGGATGGCATCCTGTTCCTCAGGTTTATCAACTGCACTTGGTGTTGTCTGCAAACTTGCTGAGGGTGAACTCGATCCCACTCTCTATGTCACTGGTGAAGGTATTAAACAGTACTTGTCCCAATACAGACCCCTGGTGAGGGACACCACTTGCCGCTGATCTTCATCTGCACGTTAAGCCATTGGCCGCTACCCTCTGGATGCAACCATCCAACCAGTTCCTCATCCACTGAACAGTCCACCCAACAAATCCATACCTGTCCAACTTAGACAGAAGGATGTTGTGGGAGACTGTGTCAAAGGCCTTACAGAAGTCCAGAGAGACAACACCTGTAGCTCTTCCCTTGAATACTGAGGTAGTCGCTCGATCACAGAAGGCCACTAGGTTGGTCAGGCAGGACTTGCCCTTAGTGAAGCCCTGCTGGCTGTCTTGAATAACCTCCCTCCCTGTCCTCCATGTGCCTTAGCATAGCTTCTAGGAGGATCTGTTCCATGATCTTCCCAGGCACAGAGGTGAGGCTGACAGGTGGGTAGTTTCCAGGGTCCTCCTTTCTACCCATTGTAAAAATGGGTGCACTGTTTCCCTTTTTTCCAGTCACCAGGGACTTTTCCTGGCTCCTATGACTTTTCCAATACGATGGAGAGTGCTTTGGCAACTACCTCAGCCAATTCCCTCAGGACTCTGGGATGCATCTTGTCAGGTGCCTTAGACTGCTGTATGTTCAGGTTCCTCACTGAAAAAAACTGTTATTAGTAATGAAGAATGCTTTATAAACATGTTACAAGCAAACGGTTTGAATTTTATTTGAAGGAATTCATTTTAAAATGGTTTTATCTGGGTGTTGCTGCTGTTATAGATGACAATTGAACACACTGTTAAAAGAGACTACATATTTTATAGAAATCTTCATTTTTAATGTCTCATTTTTATTCCCTGCTTTACTAATCAGCTGATATTAACAGGTTATCATGTAAAATATGAATCTTAATACATCCTTCTTGGATAACCAAGTTTTCTGAAACTGTTAGATTAATCTTTTATTATGATCAACATTTTTTCGTAACTTGTATAGAACAAATACAAAAGGAAAGAAGGAAGGAAGGAAGGAAGGAAGGAAGGAAGGAAGGAAAGAAGGAAGGAAGGAAGGAAGGAAGGAAGGAAGGAAGGAAGGAAGGAAGGAAGGAAGGAAGGAAGGAAGGAAGGAAGGAAGGAAGGACAAAAGGAAAGAAGGAAGGAAGGAAGGAAGGAAGGAAGGAAGGAAGAAGAAAAAGTAATACTACCTGACTTCTTTTGTTTTGAAAACAACTATTGGGAAATCATGATACAGGGAGAAAACATAACCATCATTGTGAAATATACCATTTTTTCAGAAATTTTGGAAATAAAATAAATAAATCTCTAGTCGTAAAGATACAGAGATTTTGTGGACAACTAGTGTCTGTTTTTATTGTAGTTCTTCACTCCATAAAACTACTCAGGTCAAGGCTAGGGAAACTGGGAATGTGTATATGCAAAACTTGGAGGAAAGGGGTCCTTTTTCACCAGTGAATTTTTGGTACAACGGACTGCATGAACACAGAGATCTGGAGTCCTATGAGTTAGCTTTACATGCATAACTGAGTTTCTTCAGCTCAGTGAATGGATGCCTTAATCTTCCTCTGTAGTCAAATGAGAAAGATGAACACATCCAAAAATCAAGTCACTGTCCGTAGAGGTAACAGTGCCTAAAAATAGGCCATATGAACCCCACTGACACAGGTAGCAAACAGGGTACAGGGCAATCCACTACTGGATACCTCTGGGACCACTCCATAGGCACTTCCCGTATTCATATATGTAGGCAAACCCTTATACTATTAGCATTTCCTAAACATTTATGTTTCTTTGTTTCTAGCTACTTTTTTCTTTCCAGCGTGGAAAGCACATCAGTTCGGGAAACATCTGCATATGCAACACATTGAGAGTCGCAACATTTTCCTCCAGTGCTGATACTGTGTATTGCTGACTATCCAAACAATTTGGCAGGCTGTGCTTCTAATCATCAGTAACTATACAAAAATGGTTAAAATCAGGTATCTTGAGATGTGACAGACAGCAAACAACATTGGCAAGTTTTCTCAGTAATGAGGAGAAACTGAGAAGATGCATCATAAAGCATGGAACATTTTTTTTTTTTTCTCCAGGAGTTAGGAAAAAACATTCATAATTTTAGAAAACTAGGTCCTCATTACTTCATAAATTCAGAGGTAACATATCAAACATCATATGAAAACAAAACAAAAAAAACAACCAACAAGAGACAGCACCAAGAAAGAAGCTTCATTTCCTGGTCAGGCCTCATTGAGAGGGTTTCTCAGGAATGCTTCTCATGATTGTGAAGCTTCCAAGAAAAATACTATTTCATAAATTGAAATCTATGAGGCAGTGACTTCAATTTCTTTCCTCCATATTTTTTTTTTTCCTATATATCTATTCTATGGAAAGGTAGAAGACAGAGACGATAACCCCTAGTAGAAAAATCAGGACCTTAGGAAGATGCCTGGCTTACATAGACAAAACTTTTCCTAGTGAATACAGTGAGTACTCTGTTTAAAGGTTTTTTATCCTAAAATACAAAAGTAATTTATTTAATTAGGACATTAAATTATAAAAAATCTTTGCTATAAATTCAACTTCACAAGATAGAGAACATAGGATTTGTTAAAAATTTAAATGTGTACAGTTCATTATATTTAATTTACTGCTAGAATAATTTTTCTTAATACAGAAACCAAATTAATGCTAATAGGGCAGTTATATTCCCCTCATTCCTAACTAAAGATAGAATGCTTTGCCTTTGTTGTTTTTCTGACAGTATCTGAAAAACACTACTAGAATTAAAAAGAGATTTGATCAGAAAATTGTTAATAATTTTTCTCTTGTTTGCTCATAATTTCTTGTTATATTCATTCTATCTGCAATTTTCTACCTGTCAGTACTTGTCTGTCAATTAATATGATGGAAAGCCCAATATTTGGTCAGATAAAGCACTATGTATTTAAGTACGAAAACAGGGTAATAAGTTTAAAGGAATGACATGTGACATCATTCAGCAATGTTTCCAGTTAGAGAAAAGACCTTCCCCGTAAAATTTTGAAATTTAAAGTTTCTTCTTGTATCTCAGAAGGAATTAATACTTTGTTTCTGTATTTCTTACTATTTTACATATTAAAAACAATGAAAAGTATAGCTCTATATATGAGAATTTGAAGATAAAGGTTTCAGTTTTTGCACTGACTATTCAAAACAGAGGTTTGAACATTTGTCTTCCATGTCTCATGTAAATTGCCTAATGCTAGAGTCCTTTCTGATGTCCATTAATACATAATTTAATAGAATTTGCTTGTTTTACTGTGACATGATCATGTTCCTCTGTAACACAGAGATGAAATGATAGATCCTTTAAAATGCAAAATAGAGCATGAATATAAAAGTTAAGCTCTTTTCTTTATGGTTCAAGCATTTTCACTAACAATAAAGACTTCATATTTGGAACTGTAATAATTGTGTTGATGATACATGAACCAAAAAAGAAACACTGCTCTCATTCTCTTATGCATTGGTTCTACAATGTCAATGGAAGCAAAAAGAAAAGTAATGAAAATTCATTTTTCCTCTCAGAAGGCATATGAGATTTGAATTTAACAGAGTACAGTAATGTTGACTAAGAAGATTTCAAGTTTAAAAATATCCTTCTCTGTCCATAACTGGTCTTTAAAATACATCCAAAAGGAAATTCCATTATCTGTTCAAAAATAAGAGCAGAAGTGTGAAAAGTTACACGGAGAATCTCAAGGTCATACATGTTACCAAAAAATAACTTCTAAATTAAGCTTTCACAGATTTTCTAATAAAAGTTTTTAATGCTATAGCTAGCATTCATTTCATTCCGCTGGCAATATACCATATAGAGCAATATGAATGTTATTTTAAGATCCATCTTTTAGCAAGGTTCAAAATCTGTTGAAATATTATGAACTACTTTGTGTTTCCACATACATGGAAACCAACAATAAATACACTGTTTTTCTAGCTCTGAATACATTTCCTTTCCTGTTGGATATAAACGTCAAAACTTCTGATTGCATCTCTTAATTTCCTACAATACACATTAACTAGGAAATCATTGATTTCACCCAGAAGCATCAAAGTATATTCTTCTTCAAGCACTGGAAGAAATTGTTACTTGTCCTTCAACACTTTATGACTATCTATTAATTTTCAGAGAAGTTTCTCCTTTCCAGGGGGAAACTAAGAGGAAACATATTTCAAGTCCAAATTTTTTATTTTTTTCTTTACCACAATGATTTTCTACTCTAAGATCACCTATCAACAGATGATTTTTCCCAAAATAAGGGTATAGAAATGGATAAATAGACTCAGACATTAGGTTTGGGAAATCTTTGACCAGGTCTTTTGTTCCTATGGTAATGCAAAACATAAAACTTTAAGCCATCTCTCTTACAAGAGAAAAAAACAGTTATTTTTTATTACATAACTAACATTCTGAAGACAAACATATTCCTATTGAATGTCAGTACATTCTTAAGGTTATTTTGTTTTTAGTGGAAGGCTATCTGTAAAACAGATTAATATCCTCTTTCCATTTCTCTTATGATTAATTACTTTCACTGGTAAAATATTTTCTTTTGGTTATTTATTTTTCAAATTTCAGTTTTGGGCCATGATATCTTATTTTTAATTTGTCTCTTAAATTTAACTTACACCTCTTCATTTTTTAAATTAGATTTCCAAGGCCTATAAAGACTACCACAAAGACAGTCAAACTAGATAAGCATATCCTTCCCACATGTTTTTTAAACCCTAAAATTAATTTTGATCTGTTCTTTGAAATCTTTCCAACTTCTAAACTAATTTTATTTACTTTTTAGGAATACTGAAAAAAGCATTTTATTAATAGTCCCAACAGCAATACCTTCAAAGATGATATCATCTTCATACTCTTATCTAAAACTCAGTTTTAAATATTTCCAAATTAATTTTTGTTTGTTACACAGAAAATATTATTAATGTCCTTGCTGGAAGCACTGTAGAGGATAACTGTTCCACCCATCTCCACATCTCTAGTGATACAAGATGAACTTAATACCCCTGGAAATATTTATAACCAAAGGAATGCACACCAACAAGTAAGTGACACTCTAAAGACGGTTTATGGACCGTATCCATACTGATAAAATAATTAAAGAAAATCAACAAGCTTGTGCCACAAAAGGGGTTTTTTTTTCATGCTTATTTTCTATCTGAAGGATTACAGTTAGGAATTTTCAATTTAGTCTTTTGTTTTTTTGTTTAAATATTTTTCATAATGACAGATATAATAATTATTATGTTTTAGCCTGTATCATCTTGAAGCACAATAATTCTGATAGTTAAGCTGAATGAGAGTTGGTTTTTGTTTTTTTTTAATATTAACTAAACATGAGTATGAGTTTGATAGTGTGATCAGTGACAGTGACAGCTGATACTGTGACTGAAAGAAATTATCACCCAGGATATATAAGCCTCCATTGCCTTTAATAAGGACTCCTCACCCAGGCATCATGTATAAAGCACTGTATGTTGCATTCTGATTGAATGTTTAGGGCTTATGCTGAAAAACAAGCAACTGTCATGCATAATGGGAAACATAGTCAGTTCTTCAACCTTAGAACTCAGCAGCTAAACTACAAGACTCATGGAGTACTAGAGCAACTAAAGTGAATAGATTTATACAGGAGGGGCTAAACAAATTAATTCTGACCTGCTTTGATGAATCAAATGAATTATCCTGATATTCTATGAAAATGTAGGGGGTTTTATTGTCATTCTGACAACTTTGAGTGTTCATTAATGTGTGCTTTTTTTCCTTTCATATGCATTCTTCATGATTCGTTTATCTGTAATAATTTTGTAAGATGTTCTTTTCCTCTCTTTCCTATTTCCAGACATCATTTTGGACCACTTTGGGGCTGAGGTGGGTTGGAAAAGGTATTAAGATGCAGTTTCAGATTGACACTGTGGAATATCAGAACAGATCTATGAACATTTCAGAAAAAATATTCTGTACAGGCTTAGATGGAAAGTAGTAACATAATATTGTTTTTTGTTCTCTATGAAATCCAAGTGAATATGTTATTAATATTTTTTTCTTTATGATTATCAATAGGGTATACCTTTTTTTTATCTTTATATTTCCTAGAAAGCTGTTCATGAATCCTTTTATATCCATATTAAAAGACTAAAATCACCTTTAAAAATTAAGGATTTAGTCATTAAGGAAAACAAAACAAAAGAAAAGAACAAAAGAAAAGGCTACCTGTGACAAAATATGATGCTTTATAAGAAACTGGGAAAATCCTGATACTACACTTTGGCTTTTGTGTAGCATATTATTTTAGTATGGTAAACTAGCTTGGGAGTGTTCCAATTTATAGATGGCAGTTTCTTATTTACCTCTAAGTAGTCTATTAATGAAAAAAAAAAAAAAGTTCTTTTAGTCTGGTTAAGAAGATCCTTTGTCAACTTTTTATTCTACTTTAATTACTCTTCAGAATATTTGAGTTTTCAAAGAGAACTTATTACTATAGTTTCTACAAAAGGGAATAAAAATGTATCAGTCTGCTAGAATTCCTAAAACCTGACAACAAAATACCAGGTAAAGGCAAAACAGGTAATATAATTTATGTAGACTTCCAAAATGCTTTTGGCAAGGTGCCACACAAGAAATTTTTACAGAGATGAATAATCTTAGATGAAGGTTACAAAACTTTCTCACATATGAAAAACTATATAGAATACATAAAGCAAAAATAAATATAGATGACTGAATTTCAGTATAACAAAATATTAATATTAAGGTATTTTGAGGTTATTACTAGTTTCATGTTGTTACGTATTTTCATTAATGATCTAGAAATGAGGCTAATGGTGAGGCAAGAAAATTTCCAGAAAAAAAAGATTTTTTAAATTGATCAAATCTAGACAGATTGAAAAAGATCAAAAGGTCAAGGAGGTATTACTGGAGGTTTTGAAGGAAATACTAGAATTGCTAATATATTTCTATGGAAATTTCTTTTACTGTTAGGGTGACAGAGTACTGGAACAGGCTGCCCAGGGAGGTTGTGGAGTCCCCTTCTCTGGAGATTTTCAAAACCCGCCTGGATGCAGTCCTGAGTAATGTGCTCTAGGCAATCCTGCTTTGGCAGGGGAGTTGGACTAGATGATCTCTAGACGTCCCTTCCAACTCTGAAAATTCTGTGATTCTGTGATTCTGTGAAATAGATTAGGATATGTAAAAATATATTAACGTACTTTATTAGAATTAATATATATTTCTATTTGGAGTGTGTCTTTTCTTAGGCTTGATTCACAGAAATGAAGAGGCATTTGATCTAAACAACAAATTAAAAACAAGTTGCAAGTAGTACCTTTCAAAAAAAAATCAAATAATTTTTAAATTGTTATGAGATACATTTCAAAGATTTACCCAACTTCAATGATAATTTTTATATGGTTACTAAAGCTTAATTTTAACCAATACTTTGGTTCAGAACATTAGCATGGATTTCAAGTGAATGACATGTTTACTGCCAGTGACTGCTGTTTGGTTCACTTGTGCACAACGATTCCACTGCTTGAAAGCTAGAGTCTTTTGGAAGTAAATGTAATCACAAGTGTCACTCCAAGTCCAAGACCCAAACCACAACATCCTGAACAGAGATGTAAGACTGTGAACCAATAATTGTACTTCTGGACAGCCTTGAATCAGTTGCAAGATCAGGACATTCAATACAAATGACCAGATTAAATGTACAATAAAAACATTGAACTGCAGATTATATCTGTATAGAAGCTTGTAACCAACTGATTCTATACACTAATATTTTTCTGTTAAGATTAATTCCTTTCCAGTATATAAAAAATGTAAGCAACATGAGTTTTAATATTCAGTGTTGTTTTCACTTTTGCTTCAAAGCTGTAAGACAAGTTTTAAGACAAGTTATACTCAAAACTACATATCAAAACAGATCAATTCTGAAATGTAGTTATTATTTATTTATTTTATTGTTTAATTATTTAATTATTATTTATTTATTAATTATTGCTTCTGTTGTATTTCTTCTTCCCAATACTGACTGCTGCAATGGATATGACACTTAAGTCCTACTTTGCTTGAATCCCATATAAATTGGCTTACTTTGTGTTTGCATTGGGCAAGAACACTCATGTAAGAGATTATTATAGTTAGCTGATTCACAGTGTCTTTTAAAACTTGTTAATCTGCTCCCAAAGGTGTAAAATATCAGATTAGATCAACAATAAATTCAATCTTTTTTGAGGATGCTTGCATCTTGCTGGTGCACAGACATAATGCAACAAAAATAGTGCTGTTTCAAAACTTAATGAAACTTTTCATATTTGCTTTCAGTTTGTGGATTTTGGTATGCTTATTTTCTTTCATATAAATTTTTGCATCACCATCTTGCAGTTTCCTTCACTAATGAAAAAAAAAAAAACCTCAAGATTTTTTTTTATTCAGCACTCGTATACTGAAGTACTCAACAGTTGGTATTTATTCTGACAGGTTATGAAGTAAAAAGCCCCGTGTAACACTGTTGAGGTTTGGGTCAGAGTGGCCATTGAGATCATAATCCTGAAGAAAAAAGATTATATGGTGAAATTTTTAAAATGCTTCTTCATGTTGGACAGAACTTATCCCTGTTGCTTTTTTTTTCAGATGTTTCATAATGGAAACAGCAATTATTTTAGGAATGAAAATGTATTTCATTAACAGAAATTAAAATCAATAAAAAGGAGATGTATTCCTTCACAGCTTTTGAATCTTTTCCTTAACAGTCAAATGTTTCCAATAGTTGAGTTCCCACATTTGTATGTGTAGTTCTGGGCCTAAAAGTTTGGCTCCTGTAGTTCTGATGGTAATAGTACTTATTGGTATTTGGGAAGAAGAATATTGAGAAGAAACATTAAATCAACAGGAACGTATGAAGGTAAACTTTACCATCACCAGTGAAATGACAAAAACTGACTTCCTGACAGACCAAGCTGGTTTTGTGTTCAGATGATTGAATATCTAACCAAGTCAACAGCTGTTTTTGCTAATGTAGCATAGTATTTTTTTAATTATAGTTTTGAGTTAGTTTAGATATATTCAATTAAATACATGGTATTTTATTAAGTTCAGCTCACCAAAAAGTGCCCCTAAAATTGTCATCAGGCTCTGTACTCCCACTCAGAAAAAAAACCCAAACAAGCAGAGATTAAGTTAATCCTCCTGTATTGTCAAAATCAAAGCAATGTACTTCTATATAGATTCAGAATAGAACACGAACGATCAGCTGTGACTTGTGTTACCACACAGTAGAAAGGGATAACGAAGTATATTAATTATGTCCTATAAAAGCTCAAGTGAACATGCTTATTATTATCCTATCATACCTTACCGTTTCATTTCACACACACATTTTCCAAGTCTACACTTAGTTAAAACATTTGAATATTTAATCTTAGAGATCCTTCAAGGAACTCCTTTACCTTTATATTAAGCATATATCATCACTTATCCATTATTATTGTAGCAAATCAACCTTACAAGTGATTTGTCAGAATACCTGGTAATAAAACAACTCTAACATACAGTTGCTGTGTTATATAGCAAATATTATCATGGAATCACAGAATTTTCAGAGTTGGAAGGGGCCTTTAGAGATCATCTAGTCCAACTCCCATTATGTTCCTCAATTAACTGTTTTATTAGTTATTTATTTATTATTTTATTAACAATTTTATCCTAGTAAGATGATATATTTGTTATTTATTACTTACCCTAAATCCTCCTCTATACCTTACTGAGAAATGGAAAGAAATCTTTATGTAGTCAACTGTTTGAAACAGTAACATTCAAAATGACTTTTATAATAAGATGGAGGGACTGTTCCCTAACACATAACAAGATCCAAATTATACTAAGGTTTTGATTGCAGGAAGAAAGCGAAATGTTCTGAGAAAAGGCACAGATTTTAATGAGAAACAAAGCTTCTTTCTTCCAGGGTAGAGAAAAAGCAGTTTTTTCAAACCCACTTTGAAAAGTTCACCCCTTAGAGAACTAATGTATTTATAAGAGAATCCCAAAGCAAAAGTCGCTTTTATCCCAGTTTCAGAAGTATTTTAAACATAACTTGAAAAGCACCAAGAGCAAGATATTTCATTCAGACGAAAAGTTATTGCTTCCCTGGATCCAAACGACAGGTTCATACAAGGTCAGTATACTGAAAGAATTCACTCATTGCAGGATACTGCTTACTACTGTATTAAGCCATTTTGTGCCACTATAAAGCAGTTAATTATTCTTCCATGGGAATAAAAGGAATGAATTGGAAGAATTCCCGAATTTTTAGGCAACATACACAGAGGGATGCATCCTCAAACATTTGAGCTGTGTCAGCAAAAGACACTTCTTCTAGAGACAGAAAATTCCAAGCAGGTGACAGAGAATGTTGCCAGTTCTAGTTGTTCATCACCACAGAGGAAAAAAAAAAATCATCATGAAGAGGACAAAGCCCTATAAATTTAATGCAGAGCCAGGGTGAGCCAAAAACTATATGATTTCTTTTTTAATGTTCTAACTATGCTAATCAATTTTAATTATTCAGAAAAAAAATTGTACATGAACAATTTCTATGAGTCTTAGTTTCTCTGAACTAAATTAGAAAAAGAAAAATTTGTTTGCATCGGTACACTTCCAACTAAATTAACAGTTTCTGGTGCAAATCCAGCCACTCCAGCCAGTAAGTCATCTTCAACGGGGACCCAGCTTAAGTGACTCTATGCAAACAAACAAGAGTTAGAGATGTGTGAACACCTGCAGAGCTATGATCTTGTTGGAATCACAGAGACCTGGTGGGGTGGCTCCTATAACTGGAGTGTTGTAATCGAAGGATACAGGCTCTTTAGGACAGGCAGGGGAAATGAGGAGGGGGTGTCGCTGTCTGTGTCAACAACCAGCTGGACTGCATGAAGCTCCACCTGGGGATGGATGAGGAGCCAACCAAGAGCTTATGGGTCAGGATTAAATGGAGGGAAGGAAGAGGTGACATCACAGTGGGGGTCTGCTACAGGCCACCTGGCCAGGAAGACTGAGTGGATTAGGCCCTCTACAGATGGATAGGAGCATCCTGACGTTCACAAGCCCTGGTCCTCATGGGGGACTTCAACTACCCTGATATCTTTTGGAGGGACAACACAGCAGGGCATAAGCAATCCAGGAGGCTTCTGGAATGTATTGATGACATCACGTCTGCAAGTGATAGAAGAGCCAATGAGGAGAGGTGCTATGATGGACCTTGTTCTCACAAACAAGGAGGGGCTGGTGGGGAATGTGAAGCTCAAGGGCAGCCTTGGCTGTAGTAGCCATGAGATGGTGGACTTCAAGATCCTTAGTTCAGCAAGGAGGGTGCACAGCAAGCTCACTACTCCGGAGAGAAGGCTTTGGCCTCTTCAGGGATCTGCTTGGTAAAGTTCCATGGAATAAAGCCCTGGAGGGAAGAGGGGTGCAAAAGAGATGGTTAATATTCAAGGATGACCTCATCCAAGCTCAACAGTGATGCATCCCAATAAAGAGTAAGTCAGGCAAAATGACTAGGAGGCCTGCATGGGTAAACAAGGAGCTCCTGGAGAAACTTAAAAAGAAAAAGGAAGCACACAGAGGGTAGAAGCAAGGACAGGTAGGCTGTGAGGAATACAGAGAAATTGTTTGAGCAGCCAGGGATCAATTTTGGAAAGCTAAGTCCCAGATAGAGTTAAATCTAGCCAGGGATGTCAAGAGCAACAAGAAAAGCTTCTATAGGTACATCAGTGGTAAAAGGAAGACTATGGAAAACGTGGAACCTCTCTGGAAGGAAATGGGAGACCTGGTTACCTGGAACATGGACAAGGCTGAGGTACTCAACGATTTTTTTGACTTCGTCTTCACCAGTAATGCTTTAGCCACACTGCCCAAGTTGTGGAAGGCAAAGGCAGGGCCTAGCAGAAGGGAGAACCAGCCATTGCGGGATGTTCGGGCCAGTCCTTGGGAGACCCAGACTTTGCAGGTAACAGAGAAAGTGTGGAGGAAGCAAGACTTTCCCTTGGTTGACGAGGAGCAAGTTAGAGATCAGTTAGATAAACTGGATATGCACAAATCCATGGGGCCTGATGGGATGCACCCTCGAGTGCTGAGGGAGCTGGGGAAAGTCTTTGCTGGGCCACTCTCCATCATCTTTGAAAGGTCCTGGAGGACAGGGGAGGTGCCTGAGGACTGGAGGATAGCCAATGGCACTCCCGTCTTCAAAAAGAGCAAGAAGGATGACCTGGGAAACTACAGTCTGGTCAGCCTTACCTTCATCCCTGGAAAGGTGATGGAAGAACTTGTGCTGGGTGTCATCTCAAAACACCTGGATGAAAAGAAGGTTATCAGAAGTAGTCAACATGGATTCACTAAGGGGAAGTCATGTCTGACAAATCTGATAGCATTCTGTGATGAAGTAACTAGATGGGTGGATGAGGGGAGGCCAGTGGATGTTGTCTACCTTGACTTCGGCAAGGCTTTCGATACTGTCTCCCACATCATCCTTGGAGGCAAGATTAGGAAGTGTGGGCTAGATGAATGGACGGTGAGGTGGATTGAGAACTGGCTGGCAGATAGAGCTCAGAGGGTGGTGGTTGGTGGTGCAGAGTCTTCATGAAGTTCAACATGGCCAAGTTCCTGCATGTGCGTCATGGCAATCCCAAGCACAAATATAGGCTCAGCAAAGTATGGATTGAGAGCAGCCCTGAGAAGGAGTTGGGGGTCTTGGTGGATGAGAAGCTCAACATAAGCCAACAATGTGTGCTTGCAGCCCAGAAGGCCAACCATAACCTGGGCTGCATCAAAAGAAGGGTGGCCAGTAGGTCGAGGGAGGTGATTCTCCCCTTCTACTTCACTCTTGAGACCCCACCTGGAGTACTGCATGCAGGTCTGGGACTTATAACAGAAGAAGGAGATGGACCTGCTGGCCCAGGACCAGAAGAGAGCCATGAGGATGGCTGGAGCACCTCTCCTATGAAGACAGTCTGAGAGAGTTGGGGTTATTCAGCCTGCATAAGAGAAGACCCTGGGGAAACCTTATGGTGGCCTTCCAGTACTTAAAGGGGGCCTATGGGAAAGATGGGGAGGGACTCTTTATCATGGAGTGCAGTGATAGAATGAGGAGTAACCATTTTAAATTGAAAGAAGGTAGGCTTAGATTAGATATTAGGAAGAAATTCTTTACTCTGAGGGTGGTGAGACACCAGAACAGATCGCCCAGGAAAGTTGTGGATGCACCATCCCTGGAAGTGTTCAAGGCCAGGCTGAACGGGGCTTTGAGCAACCTGGTCTGGTGGGAGGTGTCCCTGCCCATGGCTGGGGGGTTAGAACTAGGTGATATTTGAAGTCTCTTCCAACCCAAACCATTCTATGATTCTATGAATTAACTTTCCTTCTGAAATGAGCTAGGAATGATTTTCTTTGTTATTAATTTTAGATTCTATGGCTTAGTGCTCCGTGCTTTTCTTGCTTGATGCAACTGATCAGCATTTTTCAAGACCAGTGAACGTGTATGCACATATAGAACCTTGTATCTCTTTTGAGCTATTATTGTGGTTAGGGTAATAAAATATTTTGCTTATTGAATGTGTTATTTTCTTTGGAGTGGTATTTAGCGATGGTGATGTACAAACGTTAAACTCTATCACAGGCATTTTTTATTTTTTTTTCCTGGAGTAGTAAATTCTTTTAAAATATCTCTTTCCCATACATGTGTTTGTGACCTATTTGGAGAAAAACTTTAGCAGTATGGTTGTATGTACAGCTTACAAAAAAAAAAAAACAACCCACAACACAACCCTCCCCCTAGAATGTCCTGGAATGACCTAGAATGTCAGTGACCATGCAGTCAAGAAACAAAAGTGAGAATGCCAGCACACTGTGATGAAGATAACCTCCTGTATGAAAAGATTAATTTAGAAATTGCCATTTTAAAGGTGCTATAACCAGTAACATTCCCTGAAGGTTTCTTCAGCTACTGCAAGCATGTCTTGATGATATGTTGATTTCATTTCAGCATTTCATAAATACTGTATTTGTGAAGCTCTGTGAAAAGGCAGCAGGAGCTTTTCCATACTGCCTGTAGTACGGATGACTTCTTGTATTAGCTTTCAAAAGCACAAAGGCAGAAAGTTTTCATAAAGCACAGAGTGATGACATTCAAACAACTTTGAATAACTCAGGCACTGGATCCTACTCTATATATCAGCAGTTGGAATGAGACTTAGAGGCAGACCAATGTGTCAGACACGCCTGTGGACTCCCACCATATACCGCAATAGCACCAGCATGATGGAGTCACAGCTATTTTACTATTGGAGGTCTCTGGCATCCATATGGTTAAAGACTGTCACTTTTGTTCATATTCAGGCTTTTGACTAGAAAACTACTCAGACATAGTATATTGCTTTCCAAATATATATACAGAAATTGCCAGTTTTATTTTCCAATAGTACCAGGTATTTTAAAGACCTTCAAATATTTCTTCTTGATAGAGCTATCACATTTTCATAAGCATATAGATTCAATCACCAACTATAAAATGTTCTTATCTTAATTGCTTACTACTGTATCTGTCGGTACAATAAAAGCATCATAATATTGTGATATAAAAAGAACACAAGAAAAAAGAAAAATACAGAGCACTGTTCTTTATTTTGCAGGAACTATTGTACCGATAATAAACCAGAAAACTATTATGAGGTATTAGCATAATGCTACAAACCTTACTTTTAGAACATCCCTATATCAGACTTGTAATTTAACCCTATTTCCCAAGGTTTAGGTTAAAACTCATTTCCAAGGGTCTATGCCTGCAATCCCTATTCTTATTTTGTAGTACAAATGTATGCAAAAAGTGTCTTTCTGCATCTCACCAGTACATTCAAGCTAGCACATTTAGAGGTTTTGTAGTATTTACGTTACTGCAGATCCAGCCTTCCCTTGTTTGTTTTGATTATGTTTTAAGATAGAAGTCTTATACTTTCAAATACAGGAAAAAAATGTGGCAGCAAAGAATGTGATTAGTCAAGATCTGCTTTAGTATAGGTGGGAGAAGTAAAGCATATTTTGAGAATTTACTTCAAAGCTACAGAGGAAATTTGATTTATAACGCTGCATATACTATGCCAAATCTTAATATTCAGTTCTCTTTAGCTAAATGTGTTCTGCCCATGTAAAATCACCCATATAAACTAGCTTCTAGAAAGAATTGTATGGAGTGCTCCCTCTTGCCACTTCCGAAAGAAATGTCTATTACTTATGGTACACCTACCTGAATGTCAGAGTAAATAGTTGTTCTCTATGTTTTTATTTCATAGAATATTTTTACTCTTTCCAACTTGAGTTTCCTTTGCATTTGCAGTTCATTTGCTTCCTATAGACCTGCAGAAAATACTTCCTCTGTGCACTTCCTCATCAAACATCTAAATACTCTAAATATTTTACACTGATATTTGAGGTGATAATCTGAATATTAATACTAATATAATCTGTAATAAAAACGTTTACAGCAATATAAAAATATCAACTATTTCCACTTTTATAGAATTTTAAGTAGAGAAAATTCATTATGACTATTTTTAAATGCAGAGGTGTGAGATAAAATTCAAGTTGACATATCTGGTTATTTAAGTGTTTAGTATGTGTTAGCACTGAGATCATAGCAAAGACTGCTAGTCTGCTAGTATCAGCTAGTATACTTTTAGACTGTCAGCTTGGTCTGAAAATTAGGAAGTGAATATAAGTCAAAGTGAATATAGTCAAAGGAAAATTCTTCAACACATCACACAGCACACACTTCCCTATTCCTCAATTTGTAAACCACTTAAATTTAAAAAAACATCAACGATTATTATCACTTATCCATTTACTTCTGTGGATCTCTATTCTCTGCAGACATGGTAAACCTGATGCCTCAATGATGATGTTGATATTTTTAATAGCCTCTGCAAGGTACGGAATATATGTATATGTAAATATGAACATGCCATTCTCTCATACGAACTTGAACTGTGAGAAGAGATCAAGATACCAGACAATAACACATGAATGTGTCTACTAACACATTTATGTACCTACTTAGATACATAAAACGACATTTATACTAGTAAAATAAATATGCCTGGGCCTGTTATGTGGCTGGTAGGGAAAAACATCAATAATATTAAGCAGCATTATTCTTCAAAACAAGGTACTGCTTGCAAACAGTACATTGGAAATGGTACCTGACCTGTGCCAGCTCCCAGATCATATCCATGAACTGCTTGGGTAAATACTTTCTAGCACAGGCCAAAGCTGTGCACGGGTATCATTTTAATGGCTTAATGTTAGAGGAGTGAAATCCAGTGCACGGGAATATTTTCAGGCAGTGTCCGATTTGCTGGCATAGATATAGCCTAGCTGAACCAGCACTTGCACAGAGGGTACCTAAATTCTTAGTACAAGCAATGGAGAGTAAGCAGGTTGTTCTGAAGATGCTGGAGAGGCAGAATCTGACTTCCTAAATTAGGCAGAGTCAGATGGACTAGTTCTATCTAACCATCTAACAATTCATGGAATCTGTATTATAAAAAGTAGAACTAATGAACACATAGCTACTTATGTATAAGAAATTGAAAACTAAAGAGCAAACCACAAAATATTATTGATCAAAATAAAAGGTTTATTAATACAAATCGGATACTACAGTAATTAAGTCATAAAGTGAAAAGCCATAGACGGACAAGAGAAACTCCCTGATTATAAAAAGCATAAACAGAGACTATTAAATTTAATCCACAGGGTTAACTGCCAGTATGTCTCTGGTTCACCAACATGTTTTGTTAATATTGTGGTCTTTTAGCTGAACCAAAATTTTACATAAAAACATGGTAATGTCAGTAGATTCTCAACAATAAAAGCAGTGTTTCAGAGAATGTTAGTTCATACATTACCTTTAATTTATAGCTCTAATAGAAATAATTAATAAGAAACTGGAAACAAACTTCCCACTCTGTGGAAATGTGGTTTTATACGTGTTAGTCAAAGTATTGTTCAGTCTCATCTCCTCAAAATCTCATCTTTGTTTGAGATGTCACAAATTCACAAATTTTGTTCTGCTTGACTGAAGCAGCCACTGTAAAGGGTTGTTTAATGCTGAAATGAAGTATAACAAAGCATTCAATTTCACAACTGGGTGCTTTTATGCACATGCTCCAGCCATCACAACCGTGTAGCCCAGTCTTACAATGACAATACTTCTTCTGTTATGTTCTTTTTTTTCACATGGAACACCGATTTCATGAAATGGTGTGTTTATTTCAAACAGTTGGAATATATAATGTGTTTTGAACTCAAGTTGCCTTTGATAGCTAACCTAAAGATTTTTATTGCCAGGCTTGTAAAGTGAGCTTTACTAAAACTGTGGATAGTGTTGATAAAGTGTATTTAATGTCATATATACATGATTAATGTTCTGGTTTCATGACTCGTCACCTGAATTTTTTTTCATTTCTTTCAATATTAAAATGTTGTATTCATATTATTTTTCAGTGAGGTTTGGGGATTACTTTTTTTTGTCATTTGTTTTGTTTTTCATCTATTATGTTTTTTTTTGGGGGGGGGGGAGGAACTTTCAGCTTATATTTTCTTTGGTGCAAGTCAACCGGAAAGAAATACTGTAAAAATAGAATATATGCAGTGGCTTGCAAAAGGACACTCAACTTAGTAGCATAAAAATGTCTGCGTGGTTCCTGTGTTAGACTTTAAAAGTCATATTACTTGCTATAAAAAGATGAAAAGATAAAGCTTACATTTGCCAAAAAAAAAAAATAAATAAATTCTTAATCTTAAATTGTCTTTCCAAACCCACAAATTTTACAGGAGCGTGTGAGAAGGAAAAAGACTAAAAGTAGGATTCACCTCATCTAACTCCAGCATCTAGAAAATAAGTATGTAGGCAAAACTCACCTTCTAGTAATTGTCAATAATCAGTGCAGATGTATCCTTGGAGCAATTCATGTCATTTATCTACTTTAAAACTGAATGAATCACGAGCTGGAAATGTCTTCCATTAACTTAAAAAGGAGCTTTGATATGACTCTTTGACTCCATACCTCAGAGTCCAAGTGTCTCTGAATCTTTACTTTGAGTTATCAGATCTGCAAAATGAATATAAATGAGAACTTCAATTTTCATTTTGCAGATGTATGAAATACAAAATACTTTCTGATTTCAGAGTAAGTACCCTTTAATTGAATATATTTTTAATTATTATTATTTATTTATTTTCAGAGAAGCTTGATAGTGGGAAGGAAAAAAAAAAAAAAACAGTCTTCTTGCATTCCGAGTTTTTTGATTCAACTTTGCAGCTGTTTGTAATTTTTTGTGTGAGTGTGTGTCTTACAGGTAGTTTCCTAGAACGGGTATATGCTGCATGACAGGTAGGCACAGATTCCAAACCACTATCTCCCAGTCTACAAGTATGCATACTTTATGGCACAGTCTGTGACACTGTCAGAACGGTTATGAATATTTGACCTACAAGAATATTAAATTGTTTTTAATGACACCCCAGACAGATTTTTAAGCTTCTCTAGTACATAGCTGTAGTCTTTGTTCTTTAGTTTCCTTTAAGATTTTCTGTCGTTATTTCAGCTAAAAAGGAAAAAAAGGGAAATGGAGGAAGACAGGGATAGAAAAGTTTTCTTCCCTATACAATTCCTGTCTGTTGGAGATACAGGGTTCATGTAATAGGTCAGACTCTCTTATTTAACGTTTTTTGCTCCAACACAATGTGTGTGATTGAATTATGGATACTTTCTTAATGCATATTTAGTCTAGAAGAGCATGGGAAATATACAACAATAATTTAATAAACATAATATGTTTAGCTGGAGTAAATTAAAGCTCTATTATGTCCAAAGGCAAGACAATCTGCAAAGTTGCTAATTTAGTGCAGGAGAGATTTACAGTAAAACCAGTGAAAATAGTTTTATAAATGTGAATTTATTGTATTGAAACATCTATTTTTTATTTTTATTTGACTTGCTCCATTGTAAGTATAAGCTCAAATACCCTGAGAAAGCAATAAACTGCAACAAATAAAGAAAAAACCCTCACATATCTGTGGTATAAGGTCTAGTGTCTCTCATAATCTACAGTTTTAACACTCATTGACACACTTATAAACTTCACAAAAACTATTGTAACAATATTTTTCTTCACTCAGAAGTTTCTCTTCTTAATTACTAATTTTCACAAGGATTAACAATTTTTAAATGATTTTTTCATACTCTGCAAATTCTGACAGGTAAAACAGATTTTTGACCATCATGGAATATATGAATACAAGTTTACATTTGGCTTTATTTTTTCATGCAGTAAGTGTTGTGGTTTGGGCTGGACTGGCCACTGAGGCGAAAGACAGATACTCTGCCCCACCTTTCTCTCCAAGGAAAGGGGTTTAGAGAGACAAAACTTAAGAGTTTAGAAAAAAAACTAAACTACTTTAGTAAAGTATTAATAATAAAATAACAAAAAGGAAATAATGAAATATATGCAAACCAGTATCAAGCTCCCAGGATGACAATCACATCATTGACAGGCACAGGGGAAGTCCCAGACTGGACTCAGTGACAGATGGGATCTGGATTCCCTATCTGCATTCAGGATAGGGACAAAAGGCAGACGAACAGACAGAGTCCTCCTCAGACACCGGCCATTGGAGAAAGAGGAATGACACTTTGATCCCTCAGCTTTTATACTGAGCATGATTCAGATGGGATGGAATATCCTATTGGTTAGTTTTGGGACACCTGTTTTGTCTGCTTCTCCCTGCAGATGCGACCCCTCTACACTTTTCCTCTTCTGACCCTCCAACAGGGCAAATAGCCAAGTAGCTGGCCTTGGTTGTTATAGCAAGAAGTATAAGCAAGAGCCTCTCCACATACCGCTCTTTGGCATCAATTATAAACATAGGCCCTATCACTGTTGAAACTGAACAGTTTCTGCACAATATGCAGTTAATTTCAGTAATTAGAAGAGACTTAGCTGCAAAGTAAAATTACTGAACAGAAAATTGGTTCTGTTTTACCTCAAACAAGGACAGTAAGTAACTACTGTTTCCACTGAGCAAATGCAGTTTCAGTCAGGAAAAGTGACTCATTTAATGGAATGTGAGCTCAGAGATAGACAGTATAGTGTCTGCAGATGCTGTTGTATATTCCAACCAACTTAATACCTAGCATTTAAAGTAGCAACATTTCATTGAAGTACTTTAATAGCAACTTTGTTAACTACCCACAACTGTCACAAATATTTTCAATCAACATTTTACTTCATGAAGCCAAGCTGTGTAAAACTTTCATTACAGAAAACAAGCCCATGCAAAACAAGATTGTGTCATGTTTCATTTGTGAATGCAAAACTCATCTCAGTTCTCTGGCAATACTCAGAGCACAGGAAAAGATTTTGGTAACATGTAACTGTCCCTTCTGGTGAATTTATTTGCTTTCTTCCAAGGTCTTGAAAATAAAATGACAGGGCCCATTAATTTGGCTGTTTTTTTCTAGCTTATCATATGATTTTGGCAAATATGTTTTACTTCCTTTCTAAAGCTTTCAGTGACAAGGTAGGACAGCACCTATATAAAGGTGAAAGGGGCACACACAGCTACCAAAAATGTTTAGTCATCCAGGAGAAATATGTCCAGCCTCTTTTATTTTTGAAAGATTGCTTTCTGACTGCATTATCTGCTTGTATTTTATTACCTTTCCTCAGGTATTTTTTTGAAGACAAAAGATGAAAAAAGGAAAGGCTGCAAATTTCCTGACAAGCAAAGAAACCCTTATATAAGCCACAGTAGTATTTGGAGAAGGACTTTTTTCTCATTTGTTTCTCTAGAGGACTGGAGACAATCTCAGGAGATCCTACTAAAGAAATACAATTTGGAAAAATATTCAGTAGGTGCCCAAAGAAATAAGGAATTGCCATTCACTTCCACAAAGGCAGAAGTCTTTTTCTAGGTAAATAATTTGTTCCACATGCTTTCTTTTAAGTGGTAAGTCTCTTTGGGTGGAATAAATGAGGATGATTAAGACAAGGTTGCCAGTTTTGTTTTTTTTTATTTCTGTCTTGCTCTGACTTCTATGGCTGCCCACAGAGTCTGTTTACAGTTTTCAAAGCCTGTACACTTTTACTCTAAGTTGTGTGCGTAAGCCACAAAAAGTGAGGGATTTGACACAGCTTTCACAGAACATCCAGATTTTTTGCCTAAAACCTGAAAATTAAAGCCACTGTTTCATTTTCCTTTCAGTGCATTTCTTTATAGTTGAAATAAACACCATCAATTAAAAATAGATAGGGAATGATGGTTTAAACTGACAATCTTCAGTAATAATTGTGATCAGAACATGAAAAAGACTGACAAAATGTAGGATATGCAAGTAGAAATATTTTGTAAAAAGACCTACAATATTTGTGGAAATTTCAAAAGAAATAGTTTATCTACATCAAGGCTTGAGGAGTGGGACAGAGTACCTTGTACATGGTATTTGAAAAACATTTTTGAATACTGGTTGAACTTAGGCCACTGGTAAAACAGTCTGTAGGAACCATTACAGAGGTGTAGGTAGGCCTTAAGTGTGTCTCCTTTGCTTTTCCTCTGCCCTTTTTGATTTTGGCTCCAAACTCTGTTGCTCCTGAGAAAAACTAAAAAATTGTTTGCACTGTTAGTAAAAGATTAGATTAGTAATTATATTAGTAGAAAGGATTATTATGTGCTCATTTGACTTTACTTTCAGAAAATCACAGAATCATAGAATACCAGGCTGGAAGGGATCATCTGGTCTAACCTTCCTTGGCAAAAGCATGGGTTAGACGAGATGGCCTAGCACCCTGTCCAGGTGAATCTTAAAAGCCTCCAATGATAGCCAAACCACCACTTCCCTGGGGAGATTATTCCAATGGTTGATTGTTCTCATTGCAAAATTTGTTTTTCTCTTGTGTCTAATTGGAATCTCCCCAGGAGTAACTTGTACCCATTACCCCTCATCTTTTCCATGTGACTCCTTGTAAAAAGTGAGTCTCCATCTTCTTTTAGCCACCTTTTAAATACTGGATGATGGCGATAAGGTCTCCCTTCTTTTCTCAAGGCTGAACAAAAACTGTTCTCACAGCCTTTCCTCATATGACAGGCTTCCCAGTCCTTTGATGATCTTTGTGGCCCTCCTCTGGACCCTCTCCAACCTGTCCACATCTTTTTTGCATAGCAGGGACCAAAACTGAACACAGTATTCCAGATGTGGCCTGGCAATCACTAAGTAGAGTGGGATAATGACTTCTTTATCTCTGCTGGTGATGCCTGTGTTGATGCAACCCAGCATCCTGTTGCCTGTCTTTGCTGCAGCAGCACACTGTTCACTCATATTGAGCTTGTTGTCCACCAGGACCCCCAGATCCCTTTCCACAGAGCTGATCCCCAGCTGGGTAGATCCCAGTCTATGCTGCACTCCTGGATTATGTTTTCCCAGGTGCAAGACCTTCTGCTTGTCCTTATTGAACTTGCTAAGGTTCTTGTTAGCCCACTCTTCCAGCCTATCCAGGTCTCCCTGCAGGATGGGTCTCCCTTCCAAAGTGTCCACTTCCCCATTCAGTTTGGTACCATCAGCAAACTTTGTCAGGGTACACTTGATCCCATCATCCAGATCACTTATGAAGACACTAAACAGTGCTGGGGCCAGTGTCGGTTCCTGGGGGACCCCACCTGTGACAGGTTGCCAGTTTGAAAAGGAGCTGTTTACCACCACCCTCTGCGTGCAGCCTGTTGGCCAGTTCCCCACCCACTGCACAGACCACTTGTCTAGACTGTAACACATCAGTTGCTCTAGGAGGAGGCTGTGAGGAACTGTGTTGAAATCCTTGGAGAAATTCAGGTAGACAATGTCCACCACTTGCCACACATCAACTGAGCAGGTTATTTTGTTGTAGAAGGTGATCGGGTTTGACAAGCACAATTTGCCCTTGGTGAATCCGTGCTGGCTTTTCTCAATCATATGTTTCATTTGACTTGTGATTCATTCCATAACTTTCCCAGGTACTGAAGTAAGAATGATGGGCCTATAATTTCCTGGATCCTCCCTTAAGCCATTCTTGTAGACGGGGGTGACATTAGCCTTCTTCCAGTCTTCTGGGACATCCCCTAATCTCCATGACTTCTCAAAGATTATAGCGAGCCACTTGCAATGACATCAGCCAACTCTCTTAACACACTTGGGTGGATAACATCAGCGCCCATCGATTTCTGGGGGTCAAGCTCCTGTAATGGTTCACATAACAATGCTTCCTTCACAGATGGCGGGTTTGTGTTTGCATCAGCCTGAATTTTTGTTCCCAAGGCCTGGGGCCCAACAGTGCTGGTAAAGACAGACGTGAAGGAAGTGTAGAGAACCTCTGCCTTTTCAGCATTGTTGGTGACTAATTCACCTCTCCTGTTTAACAGCGGGTTAACATTTTCCTTCTGTTTCTGCTTGTTTATGTAGCTGAAGAACCCTTTCTTGTAGTTTTTGACATGTCTGGCCAATTTCAATTCAAGCTGAGCTTTTGGTTTTTTAACTGCATCTCAGCACACCCTGGCATTAACCTAGTAGTTCTAAATGGGTATTTGTCCACTTTTCCATCTCTGGTAGACTTCTCTTTTGGATTTGAGCAGTCTCAGAAGCTTTCAGTTAAAACAAGGCTGTCTTGCTCCGCCTACTTCCCTTATCTTTAAAGGGGATGAACTGTTTTTGTGCTTCCAGGAGAGTGTTCTTGAAAAATTCTCAGGACTCAGCAGCTCCTTTATCTTCCATGGAAGCTTCCTGCAAAATCCCTCCCAGTTGAGCTCTGAGAGAGCTGAAGTTTGCTATTCTGAAATCTAAAACCTGCGTCTTAGTACTAACCTTCAGCATGCTCAGCAGGATACCAAACTCCGCAATATTGTGATCACTACAGCCAAGGCTATCACTAACCAAGACACTGCAAAGCAGGTTTTCTTGGTTTGTGAGTAGCAAGTCCAGCAGTGCCTCATTACTTGCTGGCACATCTAACATTTGTATGAGGAAGCAGTCTTCTACGCATTCCAGGAACTTGATGAAATGATGTGAACTGTTGTATTGTTCTTTCAACAAATGTCTGGGTAGCTGAAGTCATGATAGGAACCAGGTTTTGTTGAACCAAAGCTGCTTAAGTGACCCAAATATTCCTTCATTGGCCTTTTTGTCTTGGTTTGGAGGTCGGTAGCAGATGCCTACTGTAAGGTCCCTTTTGGAGACAACCCCTCTGATCTGGACCCGGAGGCATTCAATAGGGCTTCCACAATTGCCGTGGTTGACTTCTATACATTCAAGGTTCTCCTTAACACAGTGTGACAACTCCTCCTCTTCTTCCCTGCCTGTCTTTATGAAACAGCCTATAGCCGTTCATTGTGATGCTCCAGTCATGCGAGTTATCCCATCATGTTTCAGTTATTCCTATGATATCATCACTTTCTGACTTTTGGAGGCGCTTAGACGATTAGGACAAATTATTCTTTACGCATGCCATTATTTTTATTTGAGTTGGAAAAAATCAAGGTCAAATTATCTTGGACACTTTCTCATGCTCAGATGTAGACACCTGATTCAGTTACTCGTCCATGCACAGACGAGTAAGGATTTCTGAGACCTTTAGACATACAGAGGCAGCTGAATAGTTGTCTTCTAGGATAAGATTAATGTAATTTTAAAGATGGAGGTGTATAAAATAGGTCAGGTGAATCATGACCAAATAGCAGCTCTTTTCTAAATTTAACATAAAGGGTTTATGAGTTACTAACTCAGCGGTAGATTTCTTTTTTTTTTTTTTTTTTTAAATATCTAGAATTAGAAAAGTCCTAACATTCACATACAAAAAAATGCTGACTTTACTGTCTATTGAGAGAGAAGCAACTGTACAAATAGTACCCATTTGCTAATCCTGCTTAATTTTTTTTTTTTTTCATAAAATAACTGGAAATCCTTTAAAAAATCAACACTTTCTAAAAACTACATCTTAGTGACACTTTTTTGAGTTTGGCTTTGTTTTTTTTTCCCCTCAGAGCAAGATTTCAAAATGTCCACAGAGTTCCACAACAAAATGTTACTGCTTTTTGAATAATTTTGGATTTCTGTGTCCTCTGTAAGTATATATTGATTATATGGTATTTATCTTTATTTGTATATCTAATTTTGTAGGAACTGGGAGATTAATCAGAAAAGATATCCATTGTGAAATGATGTGAACAAGAGTTACATAGAAATAATAATTTAGTAAAGTTTAATAGCTTTTCTTATTTCTCATCCAATAAACTATGTTGGTTTGGTTTGTGTGGGTTTTTTTTTCCATTTTGTTTTGTTTTTTATACCCAGCAACAAAAAAAAAAGAGTTATACATATCTAAATGAAGGGATACAGGAGAGGGACGGGGGCGGGGGGGGGGGGAGAAGATCAGTGAATCCAAAAGAGTTTGCAATAAAGTTAGTTTTCTGCTAATAATTTCCTTAAAAATTTTCTGAAATATGTTTTAGTAATAGGGACCTGTTTTCCATCTCCTTTTTTGGATGTGAAAAACTGTATTTCATTGTCAAAAATATTGCAAATAACATTTCATTTATATAACAAAGGTACTTAAAGCCCCAGTGCACTAGTAACAGAATGCATATGTAAAATCCCCAGAAATAATTCCCAGTAGCTTCTCTGGATTTACTAATTCCCTCTGAATCACTTACTTATGTTGATTAAACCTAATCATGCGACCAGACAATGGATACAAGGACACCAGCAGGTACTACTTGTGCATAGTCTTTTGTGACTCAATCAAGAATGAACATCTGGTAGGCCAAATGTGCAAGTCTGCTGTAAATATTATCAAACTCAGAGAGAATCCCAAGAGAAGCAGAAGAGACACCCCCTAGGCTTTTCTAACCTAGTCCTTGGAAGTACTCATTAATTAGTGAGAGTCTAATATCTTGAGCTCTTTCATACCAAAATCAACGGCAACACTGTAAATTTCATTTAATTGTAGAGCTTTGTGTCTATCTTAAATTAGTTTGTTGCTATTACATATACTAAAAAAATAAAGTTTCTCTGTTATTCCCATAATTATGCCCAATTTCTTTAAAGCTAACAAAAAAAGTAGAGCTTTAGAAGTGACAGCACAAAAAAAACCCAACAACCCAGAACTAAATTACTGATGCATATACTGGGCCAAAAAATATCTTAAATATGCTATAAAAACCCCAATGTACTCAGTAGGACATAAATATCAGTATAAAATTTATGGAGGAAAAATAAAATAAAATCATCCCTCCACTGCTGGACTAAGTGTCCATAGAAATCTATGTAGTAAAAGTTTAAGTAGTCCTGGAAGTAGGACACAAGCAAGATACTTTTTCTTATTGAGGGCTAAGGAATTGCAGTAACTGTAGAGTGGGCCAATGACTTTTGTTATCTTATGTAAGGTGGCAAATCTGCAACTGAGGTCCCAATGTTACCTGTCCCTAAAATATGGCTCAGGGTTGACAGTATGAGACAAGGAGTCCTATGGCTAGCTGCCAATCACAGGGATTGTCCTGGGCTGCCTTTCCCAAACTTTCAGCCACTGTGCTCTCCATTTATTGCACTGGAACATCTGGTCATTCAAGGAGCCAGTTCAGGGAGGAAAATCAGCAGGAGAACAGGAATGCGTTGCTGGATGTGAGGGGAAGAGGAACAGGGCCACAATCTTCAGCATCAGATCAGCAGATCATCTGATCACACTCTCAGGCTCTTGCACAGATCTGAGGAGGGTGATGAGACTTAGACCTTAACTAAGTAAAAAATTCAAAGATTAGATGTGGTTTTGTTTTGTTTTTATTATTTCCTATGGGAACAACTAATATACAGTAAAGATAATGAATCAAAGAATAGACGCAAAAGTCAGACATTGCATTATTCACCTGCAAATACTCAACTTCAGTTCAGGTTTCTCTCCTTGTTTGATCCCAGATCTGCACAGATCTAAGCTCCAGCCCATAGAATAGTGTACATATGTCCTTCTGACCACATGCATGGGAATCTACTCCGATAAAGAGGAAGGGTGGGTTGAACTGGGAGAGAATGAAAGAGAAAGCAGCACAGCCAAGCGTATAAATAGAAAGTGGGACACTGAGCAGGAATACAACAGACTGCAGTCTACAGGGAAAGCAGGTAGATAAGATGATTTTTCCTTAAGCTAATAATTATGAGTGGAAGGGGCAACTGTGAGAGCAACTCATAGTAGTAAGACTTTTTTAGAGCACTGTCCATCAAGTATTTCAGTATCTTCATCCCTACTCTTTATCCAATTATTTATGAATGCTTTCTTACACACACACTCCCCCCCCCTCCAGAAAAAGAAAACTTGTAGATTTTCTTAACAAAGGATTGAAACCTAAAATTAATTTGTGCATAAATATTTCCCTATTTTACCACAAGCTTGGGCCTTCAGGTAAGATAACAAGCTAAAAAACACTTATTCAGGAAGCTGTTGTGAAATCTTTCCATCGTGTTCTGTCAAATTGCTTTGTTCTTGCACTGCAAAAGACTTCTTTCTGTATTCCAGGTCTTACCCAAATAAAAGGCTCCAGTTACGCTGAACTGTAGTGCTTTTTATTGGAAGACTGGTATCTGGAAGAAATTAGAGTCAGTCCAAAAATCTCGGTTCATTTGAATGTTCTCAAACTGACTTAGTCCCAAAACTCCAATAGTTTTTGTTATAATATTAGAATGAGTTGGAGTTATTGAGATGAAATTTGCATGAAAAGATTAAGAAAAACACAATATATAAGAAGGATGGTGTTGAATACCACTGTCCAGTAAAATGCATTAATCATTGTCACTAGTGACAATAGTTAACTACTGAACAATGTTTTAAATAAATATTTTATAGCCGTTGTTTCTAAGATTGCATCTCTCCCTGCTTAGCAAAGTATTAAATCTGCCACATAACTTTTTGATAGCTAAGCAATTTTACACAATTAAAAAAAAAAAAAAATCATAAATCTTTCTCTTTTTTTTTTTTTTAATTAAAATATCAGATTTATTTACTCCTACTTGTGACTGATGCACTTACTCTTTTCTGAAATGGTTGTGTGACCTGGCAATCATGCTCTACCTGTGCATAGGTAACCAGCAGTGTGTAATGCATAAAAGCTACCCCGTTATGCAGTCCTCAGCCTCTGAGTTGTTTTTTTTTTTTCTTTTTAATCTAGGTTTGAAATCACTCCAAAGCAGAAGTTTCTGAACAAAATTCACAATAGTTTATCTTCCTGAAGTAGAAACCTTAATTTTCTGCAAAACCACAGGCCCATTCTTGTTTCTGTTGCAATTAGTTTTCATGCAAGAATTTTACCAGGGTTTGCTGACTGAACTAAGAAATTGCAGCTCTATCAATACCATATTAAACATATTCACTATCGGGATGCCTAAATAGTACAGATAAAAGATATTAGTTCCTCTTTCAATTGGTCTTTTGCTCAGGTATTTTTAAAAATACATGTTTAAAATAAAATTGACAATTAACAAATACACACGTTATTGTTCTTATTTATTAATTTTTCAGAATAATCCACCAATGAATCTCTGTAAGGGTTGCGCATCTGTCAGTGGGAGTTCACAGACTTGAAATAGATCACAGAGAATTTTATAATAAGATGACCAATTAAAACAGGAAGCTTTTCTTGGGGATTCATTTCACTGTGCTTTATTATTTTTCTGTGCTGATTTGTTCATAGCTGATTGATGTTTCTGTGAGAAAATTATAATGGGGCACATCTTTTGAAGACACTTTTATTGCACAGGCAGCACAGTGGGAATGATTATACAGTCATAAAAAATATCAAACTATCTTCCCATGTCAAAGGACACTTTCTGTGAGTGCTAGTTAGAAGAACCCGTCATGACTTCAAGATCTGGTTCTTCACTTGGCAGGGAGACAGCACATCAGATCACAATGTGACAGTCCCCTGGGGGGCCAAAATGTGTTAAGGGCTTTCGCTCTCCCTGCAGCAGCAAAACAGGCTGTTTTAAATGTTGTTAAGGTCATAACCCTGACACAAAACTTCATTTTCCCTGTCTTGATCAGAATTCTGGAGTAGAGAAACCCAGTCCAATCTGTGGAAAAGGACAGTTCAAGCAAAGAAAGAAGTTCAAAAGACTTTCTAGGTTGTAACACCAAATCAAGGAAAGAGTTTGAGTCAAATTGGCTCTTAATTACCAAGTATGACTCAGTGCACCTTAAATTATACATAGAAATAAAACCAGAATTAAGCTTTTAGTAACAAAGCAGGTCGTGAGGAAAAATTTATCTTAAAATGACATCTCAGCATCCCAAATACCATGATGTCAGTAAAAATCAGGTGTATATACCTCATCAAGTTTGTAATACTTCCTGCAAATAGCATGGGAAACCTCATTATAACTTTAACTTCTTCAGGTGGTAAAGGTCATGTTGTAAATGATATTCTCTCCATCTTTTTTGAAACTACCAAAATGTCTTCTGTAGAAAGACTGTATTAAAAATGCTAATCAATCTTTTCTATATGATCCTCGAGGATTTCAACACACAGTACACAGAGTAACCTGAACATAAGGGGAAAGTTAGTCTGAAGAAAACCGATACTGAAGAAATGAAAATACAGTAAAAATTGTTGATTTTATTAAAAACACTGTGTACTTGATGAAGTGCATGACTGAATTAGCATGATCAGTTAAAATATATATTCTGTATATATATATATAGTCTGGTGTTGCAGGATTCTCACCTGAAATAGTTCCTTAAATTGAAACGACACGCTTTATTTTTGATGAACTGGGTATTAATTTCTAGTGCTTTGTATTGCAGATAGATAGTACATTTCTTACTCCGGAGACACAATTATACTGAATCATGATTTGTTTCTGTTACATTGCTTTGTTGGATTATAGATCCTTTATATGTCTCATCTTGCAATAATAATAATGGACTTCCAGCCTAAGAAATAGTAGCTTTGGGTGTTAATATATTGTTTTCGACATCTCAGTCCCTTTTTCAATGTTACATGGTGGTGATATAGAATTTTTCTCTTTCTTTGAAGACACACAGGGAGCCCCAAGTGATCTCGTGGCCCAAGGAGACCACAGGCACCACACTTCTGGCAATGACTGTGGGGTGCTTGTGTGACTCCACTGTAACCCCACACAACCTTATTTCTCTTGACCTCAGGAGGACCCAGAGGAACTTTGGATGAGTGTAACACCAAAGAAAAGGGTCAGAAATCTAAAGGATTTTGTCTATGACAGTTGTAAATGTATTAGTGAGTCTTCTTTTTATTAGTCTGGGCAGTTTCTTTTATTATTGTTTGTTGAATTCTGTTAGGAGTGTGGTTGCCGCCTCCAACCACTCCTCCTTCCAAATACCCTTACATTGTTGTAATGGAATCGGAAACAACTACTTGTTGTATCTTGATTAAATTGCTAAAGTTGTACAAAGGCAAAGTGTGAGGTTTTTTTGCCCAAAACAACCTTTTGGATCTACATTTATTTATAGAAATCAGTGATAAGAACAGATTTTAAATTCAACAGGAAATAAGGGATGGGATCAAGTACAGAAGTAGGCATTTACATTACCTATAATGTCTAAGGATGAGCCTGAACATAAATGCCCAGTGGCATTTGAGATGCCCTGGCATACATATATCCTTTGACCTTCATTTGCTATTGCAGAAAGTGTAAGTATTTCCACAATTTTGTGTCATGTATGTCAGCTCCATATAGGTGTCTTCATGCCTGATCTCCAATAGATGGAGAATGGATTGAGGACATCCCTGAGGAGAAGGACTTGGTTGATAAGAAGCTCAACCTGAGCCTGCAATGTGCAATGGCAGCCCAGAAGGCCAACAGTATCCTGGGCTGCATCAAAGCTGGCTGGCAGATAGAGCTCAGAAGGTTGTGGTTAATGGTGCAAAGTCTAGTTGGAGGTCAGTAACAAGTGGTGTTCCTCAGTGGTCAGTACTGGGTCCAGTTCAATATATTCATCAATGGCCTGGATGACGGGATAGAGCGTACGATCAGCAAGTTTGCTGATGACACAAAACTGGGAGGAGTGGCTGACACGCCGGAAGGCTGTGCCGCCTTACAGCGTGACCTGGGCAGGCTGGAGAGTTGGGCAGAGAGAAACCTTATGTAATTCAACAAGGGCAAGTGTAGGGTACTGCATCTGGGGAGGAATAGCCCCATGCATCAGTACAGGTTGGGGGCTGACCTGCTGGAGAGCAGCTCTGTGGAAAGGGACCTGGGAGTCCTGGTGGACAACAGGATGACCATGAGACAGCAATATGCTCTGGTGGCCAAGAAGGCCAATGGCTTCCCGGGGTGCATGAAGAAAAGTGTGGCCAGCAGGTCGAGGGAGGTTATCTTTCCCCTCTACTCTGCCCTGGTGAGGCCACATCTGAAGCGTTGTGTCCAGTTCTGGGCTCCCCAGTTCAAGAAGGACAGGGAACTGCTGGAGAGGGTCCAGCAAAGGGCTACAAAGATGATTAGGGGATTAGAACATCTCTCTTCTGAGGAAAGGCTGAGGGACTAGGGTCTTTTCAGTCTAGAGAAAAGAAGATTGAGGGGAGATCTTATTAATGCTTACAAATGCTTAAAGGTAGGGTGCCAGGGGGATGCGAACAATCTTTTTTTCAGTGGTGCCCAATGATAGGACAAGAGGTAGTGAGCACAAACTTGAATATAGAATTATAGAAGCATAGAATGGTTTAGGTTGGAAGGGACCTTGAAGATCATAGAGTTCCAAACCCCCTGCCATAGATAGGGACACCTCCCACTAGACCAAGTTGCCCAAGGCCATATCCAGCCTGGCCTTAAACACCTCCAGGGATGGGACCTCAACAACCTCTCTGGGCAACCTGTTCCAGTGCCTTACCACCCTCAAAGTGAAAAATTTCTTCCTGATGTTTAATCTAAACCTGCCCTCTTCCAGTTTAAAGCCATTCCCCCTCATCCTATCGCTACATGCCCTAGTAAAAAGTCCTTCCCCAGCTCTCCCGTAGGCCCCTTCTATGTATGGGAAAGCCACAAGAAGATCTCCCCGGAGCCTTCTCTTCTCCAGGCTGAACAGCCCCAACTCTTTCAGCCTCTCCTCATAGGAGTGGGGCTTCAGTCATCGGATCATCCTCGTGGCCTGCTTCTGGATGTGCTCCAGCAGGTCCATATCCTTCTTATTTTGGGGAGTCCAGAGCTGGATGCAGTACTTCAGGTGGGGTCTCATGAGAGTGGCCTCTCTCTCACAAGAGAATCACCTCCCTTGACCTGCTGGCCGCACTTCTTCGGATGCAGCCCAGGATGAGGTTGGCCTTCTAGGCTGCGGTTGCACATTGCTGGCTCATGTTGAGCTTCTCGTCAATCAGCACCCTCAGGTTCTTCTCCTCAGGGCTGCTCTCCAGCCATGCCCTGCCG
>NW_009661373.1:263935-264321 GCF_000708025.1 Charadrius vociferus | reverse complement strand
CCATGACTTCTCAAATATGATGGCTAGTGGCTTAGTGACTTTATCTGCCAGTTCCCTCAGGACCTGCAGATGTATCTCATCAAGTCCCATGGACTTGTGCACCGTCAGGTTCCTCAGGTGTTCTTGTACTTGATCTTCTCCTCCAGTTGACGGTTCTTCATTTTCCCAGTCCTCGCCATTGCATCCTGCATCATGGGCAGCGTGGCTGCAGTCCTTGCCAGTGAAGACTGAGGCAAAAAAGTCATTGAGTACCTCAGCTCTGTCTCTGTCCTGGGTAACCAGTTCTTGCGTTTCCTTCTGGAGAGGGCCCACATTCTCCCTAGTCTTTCTTTTCTCGCTGGCATACTTAAAGAAGGATTTTTTGTTTGTCTTAATGTCCCTGGCCA
>NW_009661373.1:248453-263653 GCF_000708025.1 Charadrius vociferus | reverse complement strand
TGAGCTTGGAGGAGGTGATCCTTGAATATTAACCAACTTCCTTGGGTACTTCTTCCCTCCAGCGTTTCATCCCATGGCACCATTCCAAGCAGATTCTTCAAGAAGCCAAAGTCAGCTCTCCCAAAGTCCAGGGTGGTCAGCTTGCTGCGCACCTTCCTTGCTGCCTTGAGGATCTTGAACTCAATCATTTCATGGTCACTACAGCCCAGGCTACCCTTGAGTTTGGCACTGTTTACCAGCCCCTCCTTGCTGGTAAGAACAAGGTCCAGCATAGCTCCTTTCCTCATTGGCTCCTCAACCACTTGGAGAAGGAAGTTGTCATCAATGCAATCCAAGAACCTCCTGGATTGCCTATGCCTGGCTGTGTTACCTTTCCAACAGATGTCGGGGTGGTTGAAGTCACCCATGAGGACCAGGGTCTGTGAACATGATGCTGCCCCTATCTGTCTATAGAGGGCTTCATCCGCTTGGTCTTCTTGGTCAGCTGGCCTATATCAGACCCCCATTGTAATGTCCCCTGCTCCCAATTTCCCTTTAATCCTGACCCATAGGGTCTCAGTTGTCTCTTGATCCATCCCTAGGCTGAGCTCCATGCATTCCAGCTGGTCGTTGACATATAAGGCAACACTGCTTCCTCGTTTCCCTTGCCTGTCTCTCCTGAAGAGCCTAATAGCCTTCCATGGTAACAATCCAATCGCAGGAGTCATCCCACCATGTTTCTGTGATGCCAATGAGATCATAGCCCCGGAGGTGTGCACACATCTCTAGCTCCTCCTGTTTGTTCCCCATGCTACGTGCATTTGCATAGAGGCACTTCAGCCGTGTCTTTGTTGAGGCTGACTTGGCTGCAGCAGTTGCAATTACTTTGCGCTGCTCTCCAGGAGGCATTCTTTTGCCGTGTATTAACAGTGCCTCCCCATTGGCTCCTGCTGGTCCAGGAGTTCCTGGCTCATCTACGTAACTTTAAGCATGCTGCAGCATAGCCAGCACATTTCGGAGCAAACAGCTGCAGGCCCTCACTAGCACCCCATTCCTTTTCTCTTGGTACAACATCCCTTGGCTGGTCGCAGGCAAACCCAATAATCCTTCCTTCCCCCATCGAGTCTAGTTTAAAGCCCTTGTTAATAAGCCCTGCTAATGACACCTGCTAATTTTGGGGCAAAAACTCTTCTCCCCCTTCAAGTGAGACAATCCCCGTCTGCTGCCAAGCAGGCCTGGTGGCGCACAGGCCATTCCATTGTCAAGAAAACCAAAATTGTGGCTGTGACACCAGCCATGGAGCCACGTATTAACAGACTGAGCTCGTCTGTTTCTTTCAATGTCATTGCACGCAACTGGAAATAGGAACGTAAAAATAACCTGTGTTCCAGATCCCCGTACTAACCGTCCCAAGGCCCTGATATCTCTTTTAATCATTTTTGCACTTCGATTTGTACTTTTGTCACCCCTCACATGGAACAGAAGCAGTGGGTAGTAATCTGAGGGCCGCATCAGGCTAGGGAGTCTCTTTGTGATGTCTCTAACCTGTGCTCCAGGGAGGCAGCAAACTTCCCTAAGAGTGGGGTCCGCCCTACATATCGGACCCTCTGTCCCACTCAGAGCTGAGTTGCCCACGACTATAACCCTCCTTTTCTTCCTTGTAGAGGTAGTCTTAATACAGTGAGTAAGCCTTTCCGGTCCTGGCAGCTCCTGTGATGTATTCGGACTGTCAGCCTCGTTGTCCTTTGGCTGTTCTACCATGCCCAGGCGTCATGCCTGCTGTACAGTGGTACATGGGGAGGGGAGGCTGGCAAGGAGGGGGTTCGCTTGCTGCCCCTAACAGACACTTGCATCCATTCACTATTTTCTGGTAGGCCACTGCCTTCCTTGCCTTCAGCCCTACAGGGCAAGGAGATGATATCCTTGTGATCTTTTTTTTTACTTCCAGTGTCTGGTCCGGTCTCTCTTTCAAGGAGCTCAAGGCCTGGGTCCACCAGTCGATTTCTTTGTCATTCTCCCTGATAGTCCTAAGTCACTCAACTTTGTCCCTGAGCTCTGCCACCAGGCTCAGCAGATCATCCACTTGCTCACACCTCACACAGCTGTTATTACCGCTACCACTTCCTAGTAGTGCAAGGCTGTGGCATTCCCTGCAGCCTGAGGCCTGGGTGCCTGTCTGTTTCCGAGGGAGCACTGTCTGTGTTGCTGCGTCTACTCTGGCAGGTGCTGAGGACATGGCTTTCTGGCAGGTAGAGACCATGCCTGAGCTTCTCTTACCAGGTGAACCCACGTCTGGAACTGGCAGCACCCTCAGCGCCCTTCCTGCGCGGCCTTCTGAGCAAACTGGCGTGCCACGCCCAGTTTGCCCACTCTGTTCACAGTGCTCCTGGTCGCTGCGCTCCTTAGGACTACCTCTTATGGCAGTGGGGGGGCCGCCATTGCTGTTGGTCCCACCCCTTCACATCAGCTGCCCTTGCTTGAGCTGCCATCTCACCCTGCAGGTCCCTGTGCCACCTTGACACTTTCCTGGCTCAAAATAGCTCAGATGAAAAAAAAACCTTTTTCACTGAGATTGGCCAGCTACGTTGTGGATGTGCCTGCATCGGAGCTGTTCGTCTCAGCAAGTGATGAGGGGCACTTGGAAGTTCTAGACTACAGGAAGTTCCATCTTAACATGAGGAGGAAATTCTTTACTTTGAGGGTGGCAGAGCACTGGAACAGGCTGCCCAGAGAGGTTGTGGAGTCTCCCACTCTGGAGACATTCAGAACCCACCTGGATGCCCTCCTGTGCAACCTGCTGTAGGTGACCCTGTTCTGGCAGGGGCGTTGAAGTACATGATCTCCAGAGGTCCCTTCCAACCCTGACCATTCTGTGATTCTGTAATAAGAAGCATGGTCAGCAGGTCGAGGGAGGTGATTCTGCCCCTCTACTCTGCTCTCATGAGACCCCACCTGAAGTACTGCAGCTCTGGAGTCCTCAACATAAGAAGGAAATGGACCTGTTGGAGCGGGTCCAGAGGAGGGCAACAGTAATGGTCTAGTGGGCTGAAGCACCTCTCCTGTGAGGACAGGCTGAGAGGGTTGGGGTTGTTCAGCCTGGAGGAGAAGACTCTGAGAAGACCTTATAGCAATTTTGCAGTAGCTGCAGGGTGCCTACAGGAGAGCTGGGGAGGGACTTTTTACAAGTGCATGTAGTGATAGGATGAGGGGTCATGGCTTCAAACTGGAAGAGGGTAGACTTAGAATAGCTATTAGGAAAGTTTTTCCCTCTGAGGTTGGTGAAGCACTGGAACAAATTGCCCAGAGAAGCTGTGGATGTCCCATCCCTGGAAGTATTAAATGCCAGGTTGGACGGGGGTTTGGGTAACCTGGTATAGTGGAATGTGTCCCTGCCATGGCAGGGGGGTTGGAACTAGATGGTTTTTAAGGACCTTTCCAACCTAAACCATTTTATGATTCTATGATTCTATGTCACTGTTTGGGCAATTGAATGAAGTTCAAAGTTTGCACTGGCTGTACACAACTTTGAAGATAATGGATCCCAAGCTATCAGGTAAAGTTTTAAATATAAAGTGAGCAGGTAGGGGTTTAAATGTAAAGTGTTGCAATTAGCACTAAACCTGACCATCAAGCAGGAGTTTGAAAGACGTGCAAGTGCTCTAGGGTTCTAAGGGATCTACAGAAGCAGCAGCTGAGTTCAAGGCATTTCACAAGATTTACCCTCCTCTAAGGTCTCAATGTTCAAATGGAAAAACACCAAAAAAAAAACCAACCATCAGCTGATGTCACCACTTTTGAAATATATGTTGCAGTCTTGCAGTCTATCCACTTGAGAGGTGTAGGAAGAGAGGTGGGCATTGAAGATTGAGGCAAAAAAGTTGTTAAGTACCTCAGCCTTCTTTTCTGTTGTTACCAGTTTGCCACTCTTGCACGCTGGGGAGTGGGGAAGGGATACGCTTTCTTTGATCTTCCTTTTCTGGCTGATATACTTGTAGAAGCCCTTATTATTCTTTGCATCTTTTGCCAAGTTCAGGCCTATCTGTGCCTTGGCCTTCTTGACGTCATCCCTAAGCCAGGCATCATCCCTATAGTCTTCCAAGGACACCTGTCCCTGCTTCCACTGCCTGTGTATTTTCTTCTTGCCCTTAAGTTCGACCAACAGGTCTCAACTCAGCCATCCTAGTCTCTCGCCTTCCTTCCCTTATTTCTTACACCTGGGGACTGAGAGCTCTTGCGCTCTAAGGAAAACATCCTTAAAGATCTGCCAGCTCTGTTCTGCTCCCTTGTCCCTGAGGGCAGTTTCCCAGGGGGTCCTGTTGACTAATTCCTTGAAGACCTGGAATTTTGTTTTCCTAAAATTCAGGGTCTCGGCTTTACTCTTCACCTGACCCATATCCCTCATGACTGCAAACTCCACCAGTGCATGATCACTGCAGCCCAGGCTGCCTCTAATGTTGACGTCACTAATGAGCTCACTTGTGTTGGTGGTCATCAGGTCTAGTATTGCATCTCCTGTTGTAGGGCTCTCTATTACCTGGTTTAAGAAGTTATCTTCAATGCACTTCAGAGTCTACTGGATTGCCTACAGCTTGCTGTGCTGCTTTTCCAGCAAAGTTGGGGTGGTTGATGTCCCCCAGCAGGACAAGAGCCTGTGAGTAGCAGTGAGGAACACAACCAAAAAGTGGCACTACTCTATCCAGTAAACATTGGGTCTGTACTATATTATATTACATATACATTATTCTTATATTCACATTAATATACCTGTTGTGATTTAAATATGTTTATGTGTGTTTATACCTTCTCACTTGTTTGTGATTATTTATGAAGCACAAGAAGTAGAAATTCAGTTTTTCATGTTACTTAAATGACTTTCCACTTGGATTAAATTTTTTTAACTCACAGTCCAAAGGCAGAAAAATTATATCTATCACAAGAAAGTGGAATAAATGGGTAAAAGTTAAATACAAATTATCTTCAGGAAAATTAAGTGAAACTGGATAGCTTAAATTCTCCATATCTAAGAATATTTAGCAATTCTGTCCTAAGAAAATTATTCAGCCTTTGAATAGCCACTCCATGTTTGTGGGGTTTTTTTTGTTTTTGTTTTGGGGTTTTGGTTGGTTTTTTTTTTGGTTGGTTTGGTTTTTTTTAACCTGTCTTTTAATGAATCCAACTTAACTTCAGAATTTACAAAACATACCTCTATTCTTTTGCAGTAAAAATGAAGTATTAGTTTCTGACAATACTATTGAACTGAAATAAATTAAAAAAATTAGCTACAGTTACTGCATATAACCTTTCTAGATCAAAATAAAAGATTTCGACAACATTGCATTTTTTTAATGCAGAAATAATCTATTTATTTACAATCTGAATTTTCAAGAAATAGAAGTATCAACATAAATTGTAAAGTATGAACTTACAAAATTTAAAGATTAACAAGAACCCAAAAGGACAGGCTGAACAACACAGCTTCCTAAGGTCTTAGAATGAAATTCCCGTAGCATTCCTCTGGGGTTAGAGCTAAACATATTTCCCTATGTTTCTTTTTCATGAATGTTTCTTAAAAGAATTAAGAACAATTCTCAAAGGTTTTCAGTCTAGTGAGGTAAATTACATGGAATAAAATAAAGCGTTTGAAAGAATACTCTCAACTACTTAATATTTAGTTTTGTCTAAAATCTTTAAAATGTTCCACTGTTTTCAAAACTCTTCAGAAGTGAAGATCTTCTGCTCTATTTGTACCTTTTATCTTTCTTATTGTATACAACTGTTTATTTTTCCTGTTTCTCAGTAGGTATTTTGCACTGCTAATTAACAGCTCCCTAGTTAGTTTATTACTGGGTCCTGGTATCCTCACCATGTACGCTGCATAAATGCAAGTTCACTCCTTTGAAGTCAGTCAGCATTTTCCCTCTAAAATACATTCCCGGTTCTGCAAACCATCTACCCAAGGGCAACTCCCGTTGTGAAATGTGCATGGGCCTTAGCTGAAACTTGGCCCCATGCAACCTTCTCAGCTGTTGGGCAGAGTTATAGCAGACTTTGCATGCCCAAACTCTCCCATATGTTGTCACACTGCTCTTTTTAAGTGAGAAAAACACCACTCTTACAGTCGCCACTCCGGTGACACAGTCCTATTATTTCAGTTTCCGTGAAATAGAAAAACAGGCATATTTCTGGAGCCATGGAGGACTCGAAGAGACTCGGGGCCAAGAGTTATGGACTCGACTAGGTTGCTTGTGAAGGGGTTAAGCATGAGCAGTCTGATCATCAGCCCAATCAGTCTGCACAGGCTGACCTCCAGGTCAGTGATCACCTCCCAGTGGAGTATAAACTTAAAGTTAGCAAAATATCCAAATTATCCCAGAAACACACTTGTGTTTTCACAGAATCCTAGAATGGTTTGGGTTGGAAGGCACCTTTAAGGATCACCTAGTTCCAACCCCCTGCTATGGGCAGGGACACTTTCCACTACACCAGGTTACCCAAACCCCCACCCAACCTGGCTTTTAACACTTCCAGGGATGGGACATCTACGACTTCTCTGGGCAACCTTTTCCAGTGTCTCACCACTCTCACAGTAAAGAATTTCTTCCTAATATCTAATCTAAATCTACCCTTTTTCAATTTAAAACTGCTACCGCTCATTCTATCACTACACTCCCTCATAAAGAGTTCCTCCCCACCTTTCCTGTAGACCCCTTTTAAGTACTGGAAGGACACTATAACGTCTCCCCAGGGCCTTCTCTTCTGCAGGCTGAATAACCCCAACTCTCTCAGCCTGTCTTCATAGGAGAGGTGCTCCAGCCCTCTGATCATTTTTGTGACCCTTCTCTGGACTTGGTCCAACCATCTATGTATTTTCTGCGCTGAGGGCTCCAGAGTTGCATGCAGTACTCCAGGTGGGTTCTCACAAGAGCAGAGTAGAGGGGATGTTGTTGTGCAACCTGTACTTGACACAATTTCCTCCCCACCTGAATCACCTCCCTCAACCTGCTGGCCATGCTTCTATGGTTGGCTTTCTGGGCTGCAAGCGTACGTTGCTGGGCCATGTTCCCCCCTTTTTTTTTTTTTCAGTTTACCTTTTTCACTTTTCAGTTCCCCTTTTCTTCCTCTGCTTAAACATGGAGTATTTTTCTATGACACTTTTTGAAATCAGGCAAGTGAAAAAAATATGGGAAACAATGAACAGGGTTAAGGACTCTGTGGAGAACCCCATAGGACAATTAGCAAAGGTTAATGATTTAGGAGACCCAGAACCAAAGGAGAGAGGTTCAAACCTAGTTACATACTAAGAAAATAATTATGTCTAAGTAAGCTAGAAATCCAATATTTCTCACCACATCAGTAAAAACTATTCTGACAGACACTGACCTTACATGTTCCCAAAGATTTATTTTTTTTTTTAAATGGAGGAAAAAAAAAAAAAAGACATTCACTATGTTCCCTCTTCTGGTTGTCAGATATCAGAGGAGTAGGGAGCAACTTCAGTTCTCCCACATCTCTGCAAATAAGGACAGAAAGATGAGGGCTGTTTGAAATACTTTTTTGGCTTTCCTTGATTTAAAATTTTATAAGTAGCAGAGGAGGATACTGAAAGTTTTAGATGGCTTTTAAAGCACAGGTGAAATATAACCTGACCTACTGTAGAAGAGAACTCACAGGAAAAAGGAACTGAGAAAAGACAAAACCACAGGTGAAGCCAGGGAAGCCAAGATAAAAGATGGATTCACAAAAGTTAATTTTATCCTGTAGAAGCTGATTTCATACAATTGTCTCCATGATATTTGGAAAGAGGCTGTTTTGAGAGGTAATATAAAAAAAAAAAATCTAAAGCTAGGTTCTTGTCTGAATTACCTTCTACCTTCTTCTACCAAGAGACGTTGCCTGTCTCTTGTAAATGACTATAAAGTGACATGAGGGAAGTTAGTGCTTTTGGGCTGAAGTTCATAATACAAAATGAAGTTTCCTGAGTAGAAGAGAAAGAAAAGAAGTAAATTTTAGACAGCATTTAAAAGGAAGGTGGAATTAAACCTGATCTAAGGAGGTTTTATTGTTCTTTAAAGCAAAACCATACAAAACAAAATAACTTTGCCAGAATTTTAAAGACGCTAAGTGTACTGAGAAATCCCGAGCATCTTATTTGTTCAGAACACATTATTTATCTCTCATCTAAAATACAATTAAAAAAAAAAGAAATAATAAATAGTAATAAATGGAAAAAGGATGAAAAAATGATGAAAATGGTTTCTCTGAAGCATCACAATTATTTTCCTAACATAATGAATTTTCTTTGAAAAACTCCAGAACCAGGAGCATAATACATAAAGAAATTAAGTGTATATTGTATATCTACTTGTCTTGATATAAACGTCATTAAAGGTCACATAAAGTTCTCAGTGCTTCTTTACAATTAATTATATGAGGCTGTCTACCAGATCAGTGGTATTTTTACTTTTATCTGTGATTAAACTCAGTTCTTTTAAAGTGATTGATGCCTGTCAAACAAGATGAGGCGACAGAGGAGCAAATTTACTTAATCTGGGAATTAGGGGGAGGGGGGTGGGGTGTGATTGCAAGTGTGTTTATATATATGCATTTTTAAATGTGCATGTGCTTATATACGTATTCATGCACTCACAGACACTCACACACAATTATTTTTCTGCTTTGGTGAATTTCATTAAGCCTCCTCCTTAATATCTGTAGGTACTATTAATTTTACAATTCAATATAAAAGGAACACACAGAGACTCCCTATTTTTCATTCTTCCTTGATTCACCAATCCACCCACACAAATAAACAAACAATTCTTCACACTGAACCCTCCCTACCAGCACCTGGAGATGATAGGAAACTGTCACCTTCCTTCTGCTGTTGTTCATGGAGGGCTTAAAAAAAGATCTCAAAAGTTCAGCGTTGACGTATTTGGCAGAGGAAGTAATTGTTACAACACTGCAAAATGAGCAAAAATTAAACAAATCATAGATATACATTATAGATTTATCTATTATCCACTCTAAAATTTTCATCTAAATAAGAATCTATAAAAAATCTAGGTGAAACTACTTCAGAGAAATTATGATCCTGCTACTAGATACTGATGAATTTGATGTGTTCCTGTTTGTTGTACTGCAATTCAAATTCTACCCTCATGGCACTGTATGTTTGCGGGTTTGACTTAGAAATCATAGTTAATTTCAGAAATAGATTCTCTGATGTAAGCCCCTGTTTAGTATTTTGCTTCTTCCTGGTTTAGGTGTCCCAGTGCTTGTCATTCTGGCTATGATAGATCCTCACCAGGATTCTAATTCCCTCTCGTTTTATTCATACCCACCTACTTCATAAGCACGCATGCTCCCACAGCACAGATACTTCACTTTCGGTTTTGCAGTAGTATACCCCAGTCTTCTCTTCGTTGGCCCAGCCATAATGCTCTTAACATGGAAAGACTTCTGCCATGAGAAGAAAGCTCCACTGTAGTAAGTGAGAGCCAGCAACTGATGATGGAGTCAAGTCCACTGAAGTTCATTGCAAATTGAGAGTCTACAGGGAGTAGACATAAACTCCAGAGAAATAAATGTTTACCAAAATGTGGAGAATAGAATATGAAGCACTGATTGAGGTGGCAAGCAGAAAGAATGAATCAGAATATTTATGAGGTTTTTTTTTTAATTGTTTTTTTTTTTTTTTTTTTAGGGAAGGATGCATATATTTTGTATTCATGTAACATGAGCTCAAATCAGCTGATCTGTAACTTATGAGAAAGATGGATTTCAGTCTATGGGTGACAAGCCAATATGCCAGATATTCAAGACAATGTTTTTATGGAATCATAACTACCATTCCAAGCAGTAATAAAATGTGCAGTTGGATCATGTGTATTTGACTAACGCCCTGGAGCATTAGTGATGTAGAAACAAAGAGATAATCTGATTTTATCATATTTCAGATCAGAGACTGAAAAATCTTTGTCCAGAAAGATGTCACAAGATTATTCCGCAATAAAACTGACATCAGGCTTAGTGCTGGGGAGCAAAGGAAAGATAAAATTCAATTCATACTAAGCCCTTACTCTTGCATTCTGAAGTTTCTTTGACAGCTGTTGCCATGCAGCTACGGGGCCATTCAATGATAAACCTCTAGCTACATCAATCATCTAAGACTGTGCTGGCACCAATTTTCAAAACTGACAATCTTTTTCATTAATGATTTGGGGAGAAAAAAAGGATATTTCCCAATGTATTTCCTGTTTCCAATAGCGTTAATTTTTAACTACTTGGAAGCAGAATCTTCTGACGTAAATCATCACTTACTAAGTAGCAGGCTACTAATTTCAAGGACTTCAAGGGCTTTCTACAGTATCAGATATAAAAAAAATTGGTAGGTTTTTTGACAGAAATGAATAGTTACTTCTCTGTGTGTCTTCTTAAACTGATGGATAATACAAGGGATCAAAGTCTCAGGGGTATTACGGAATGTAAAAGGGATATGTTGATTATTAAGGATTATCAACATATAGTATATCACATGGTGGAAGATATGAGGGGCAACTGGAGACAGATTAAAGACAATCAGCCAAAAATCAAACCAACTAATTCAGAATGTCCTGCTGTGAAAATAATGAAAGAGGATGAGTTCCATCCAAACACACTGAAAATTACAAGCCATAAAACAGATAAAAAGCTAATATATATTGAGAAGTCATTTCAGTTTTATTACTTTTAACATTTTTTAAGGATCCAAAACTTGTACATGTTTTAGCAGAAGTGAGTGAGATGAGGAAGTAGGGACTTAAATGAAGAAACAATAATAACTTTATAAATCATGGCTGGAAAATAGTGAAAAAGGGACAGGAATACAAATGGAAAAAGTAAGATATATGTGATGCCAGGATCTGTGGACTGAACTGCACTTATAAGATCTGCTATATTCTTCATAAATTCATACTGAGACTTTTTTAAGATGTTAACGGGAATGCAAATATATTTGGGACAGGGGAAAGAATTCCATCTAGGAAACCCAGACAAATTCTGAGTAGGAATACTAATGTTGCCTGAAGTATTTACATTTTTTGCCACAAAGGGAAAATGCATGCTTTAAGAACTTGAGAATCATGGTTTTTTTTCTTTTTTTTTTTTTTCCTTATAGTTCATAGCTGCCTCTTCTTCTTCCTCCTGATAAGATTACCACAAAGTTGTCTAAATAGAGTCTTTCGTTTCAATTATGCATACAACCTTGGAGAGGTTAGAAGACATTTTATCACCTGCAAAGATGAGCATCAAATATGTATGTGTGAACCAGATTTTCTAGGAAGTTAGAGTGACAGAACATGATGGAAAATACTGCGTTCAAACCTTTTCCTCATCCTCTGTCTCTTGAGCATTTTCAATCAGGTATAAATTGATCATCGGTTTTGATCACTAATTTAGTTGTAACACTGCTATAAATAAATGGTTAGTATATTTTTTTAAAAAAAAAAAAAAAAACAACAAATAAACCCCAACTGAAATTTCCATTATTTTATTATTTTAAACTTCTAAATAGATCACTTGAATTCTAAGCAGAATGAATAACGCCTATTATTTTATTTAGGTTTCACTACAGTGTAATTCTCGAAGCCAATGAAATTACTTGTGTGTAACTGGGAAAAAAAAAAACCAACAAAAAACCAGATAAAGGCAGGCCCATTTTTGAAGCCTTTTCCCCCTCAGATAGTTGCTCTTTATCAAAGGGAAAATCAACCTACTCTATTACTGTGATAAAAATAAGGTAATAAAATTAATTATGGCAATTTAAGTGAAAACAAGTTTTCTGACAGTATCTAAATACACAGCAGTCTGAACTAGATTTTACAAAAGAATGACAAAATAATGGTTTAGTTAACAGATTTAGGGTACTTTATTACTATGTTAGACCTTACTGTTTTGAAAATATATTTCTTCAGTCTTAGACTTCTTTTAGAGGTATACTAGCATTACTTATTTAAGCCCAATGACGTTTTGGTGGGTGAACTATTTGCTGAAATGTGCAGTGTTGGTCAGCCAGAAGTGTTCCTGAATTTGGGTTGTACTCAAGTGAAAGAGCAGAAAGCTCTTGGATGGATTAGTTGTACTTGCATTATCTAAACTCTTTGCAAGTTTTAGAATGAAATAATAAAAGTTTAGTTTAAGGCAAGACTTAATGTTTAGTGCTGTCTAATGCTATTTATACATTAGGTTCCTTATGTCTTTGTTCTCCTCCTTTAAATAAAATTATTTAATTTGTTTGTTATAATCTGGAAATTTCACAAAGCACTACAGCAATTTTGGGGAAAACAATTAAGGAGCCATGCCAAGACTAAACTTTATACAGATTAACAGACAGTTGAAATAGTAATGAAATAACAGCAGTAAGAAATCCATAAAGAAAATTTTATTTCCTTGCCTGACATCTCCAAAGCTAGCTCTGGCCTTATCTCAAAGGGTGACAGTTATCTGTCCTAGATCTATTGTATGTTAGGATGTGAAGACAGGATGCAGCTGAACAGAATGTGTGCTAAACTATGACCATCCTTCACATGTCAGCATCTCTCAGTGCATGTAATTTAGCTCATCTACATATAGTGGCTTGATTTATTTGGTTCACATAAGCACCTAATGCCATTTAAGCTACTGTAGGATAACCAAGATATGGCTTGGCAGATATGATTTAGGATCTGTGGGAAACATGCATCCTCTGTATCAGCATCTGGAGACATGAAGGGTACCACTCAACTAGTATTTGATATCTATAAGTGGACAAGTGAGCGATGCCTCAAAAAAGAACAAAAGATGAGCAGTCCCACCTGATAAATCTGTATGTTTTGGTTCATTTTCATTATCTTCTCTTTCATCAAACAAATGTATATTTCAGATTTTCATTTTTGATCAGGATTAAAAAAAATTGAAATATTGGACCTTATAGTGAACAATTGTGGAAGAAAAGAAGTTTGGATTTGGAACCAGTTATTTATGACATAAATAGGAAGGTAAACATCACAGTAATTCTCAGAGAAGTTGGAAGGTGGAGCACTGGTTTCGGAAGGGAAGAGTTAGGGACAAAAGCAAAAAGCTATTCCTTGGAACTCGTCTAAACACCAGTTGCAGTGGCAGCACCTCTAAAAATTCTTCTGTATTAATGACTCAGTTTAACATGACAAGAATGAAACTTTTCACCTTATTAGCCAGTATGTGGCCCATGAAAAAAAGTAAAGACATTTTCAGGCGGCTGAAGCTGGTGAAGGAAGTTATTCAGCAGAGCAGATCTCATCTTGTGTCAGACAGCTTAGCAAAACACAGTTGAAGTTTCTAACAGCTCAAGTTACCTAGTTCACTCCCTTTCTTCTCTTGCTGATCACTGCTTTGACAGCATCTATTGTATTACTGAAGAGCCCATTTTCATTAAACAGCTATGTTGATTTGGAGTGGCAGTGCTTTTCAGTTACATTAGTAAATGAGCAGTTCTCTTCAGCAGTTTTCTGAGAAGTGTCAAGAAAAGACAGTACCTTCAAAAAATTCTGGAATTACATTACTAGAGTTGTGGGATAGCTGTCTTGTTACCATTACTGCCTTTTCTCCATGGGTCAGAATAAAACCTTAATAATAACAACAGCAACCTGTTTTAAACCTAGAAAATATTTACAGGAAAAAAAAAAACAAAACACCACAACGATATTTTGTGTATTTTTAATGACCATCCAATCAAGGTGAGGAATTTAATACCGTTCCTACCAGTGATTAAGTCAAATGAACAGGGAAGTTCTGTGTTTGGTATGCATATTACTTGTTCTTTTTGGCCTGGACAGGTGTACTCTTTGCTGGGTAAGAAACTAGCTGAATGGCTGTGCCCAGAGAGTGGTGGTAAGTGGAGTTAAATCCAGTTGGTGTCTGGTCACAATTGGTGTCCCCCAGGGCTCGGTGCTGGGGCCAGTTCTCTTTAATATCTTTATCAATGATCTGGATGAGGGGATTGAATGCACCCTCAGTAAGTTTGCAGATGACACTAAGCTACGCGGGTGTGTTGATCTGCTTGAGGGTAGGATGGGTCTACAGAGGGATCTGGACAGGCTGGACCAATGGGCCGAGGCCAATGGTAAGAGGTTCAACAAGGCCAAGTGCCAGGTCCTGCACATGGGTCACAACAACCCCATGCAGCGCTACAGGCTTGAGGCGGAGTGGCTTGAAAGCTGCCTGGCAGAAAAGGACCTGGGGTTGTTAGCGGACAACCGGTTGAATGTGAGCCAGCAGTGTGCTCAGGTGGCCAAGAAGGCCAACGGCATCCTGGCCTGTATCAGGAATAGTGTGGTGAGCAGGACTAGGGAAGTGATCATCTCCCTGTACTCGGCACTGGTGAGGCCCCACCTCAAGTACTGTGTTCAGGTTTGGGCCCCTCACTGCAAGAAGGACATTGAGGTGTTGGAGCATGTCCAGAGAAGGGCTACAAAACTGATGAGAGATCTGGAGGACAAGTCTTATGAGGAACGACTGAGGGAACTGGGGTTGTTTAGCCTGGAAACAAGGAGGCTGAGGGGAGACCTTATCACCCTCTACAACCACCTGAAAGGAGGTTGTAGAGAGGTGGGGGTGACCTCTTCTCCCTGGTGACAAGTGACAGGAGGAGAGGAAATGGGTTCAAGTTATGTCAGATGAGGTTTAGATTAGATATAAGAAAAAAAAAAAAAAATCACTGAAAGGCTTATTAAACATTGAAATAAGCTGCCCAGGGAGGAGGTGGATTCGCCATCCCTGGGGGTGTTTAAAAAAAGGGTAGACGTGGTACTTGGGGACATGGTTTAGAAGTGGTTTTGTCAGGGTAGGCTAATGGTTGGACTTAATGATCTTAAAGGTCCCTTCCAACCTCAGCAATTCTATGATTATATGATTCTATGATTCTTTTCTCAGCTGAACATTTGTCTCTCTGATTGTGAGACAGTCATCAACAACAACAAGGAAATAATAATAAAAAAAATGCCCCGGAGACTTTATCTTCAGCTTATACTTCAAGAATTTTTCTATGAAGAAGAACGTTGATGGATGAGAGGGTGTCAATAAGTTCATCAATATGTAAATATTTTATCAAGGTGGCAAAATCCATGCACATGCTTAGGCTTTAACCTAAGCAAGCAAACAAAACACATTAATAAAATCATTGCTCTTCCTACTTCATTTTTATAAATTGATTCACTACTGAATTG
>NW_009661373.1:228680-247918 GCF_000708025.1 Charadrius vociferus | reverse complement strand
CTGGGGCCAGTTCTCTTTAATATCTTTATCAATGATCTGGATGAGGGGATTGAATGCACCCTCAGTAAGTTTGCAGATGACACTAAGCTACGCGGGTGTGTTGATCTGCTTGAGGGTAGGATGGGTCTACAGAGGGATCTGGACAGGCTGGACCAATGGGGCGAGGCCAATGGGAAGAGGTTCAACAAGGCCAAGTGCCAGGTCCTGCACATGGGTCACAACAACCCCATGCAGCGCTACAGGCTTGAGGCGGAGTGGCTTGAAAGCTGCCTGGCAGAAAAGGACCTGGGGTTGTTAGCGGACAACCGGTTGAATGTGAGCCAGCAGTGTGCTCAGGTGGCCAAGAAGGCCAACGGCATCCTGGCCTGTATCAGGAATAGTGTGGTGAGCAGGACTAGGGAAGTGATCATCTCCCTGTACTCGGCACTGGTGAGGCCCCACCTCAAGTACTGTGTTCAGGTTTGGGCCCCTCACTGCAAGAAGGACATTGAGGTGTTGGAGCATGTCCAGAGAAGGGCTACAAAACTGATGAGAGATCTGGAGGACAAGTCTTATGAGGAACGACTGAGGGAACTGGGGTTGTTTAGCCTGGAAACAAGGAGGCTGAGGGGAGACCTTATCACCCTCTACAACCACCTGAAAGGAGGTTGTAGAGAGGTGGGGGTGACCTCTTCTCCCTGGTGACAAGTGACAGGAGGAGAGGAAATGGGTTCAAGTTATGTCAGATGAGGTTTAGATTAGATATAAGAAAAAAAAAAAAAAATCACTGAAAGGCTTATTAAACATTGAAATAAGCTGCCCAGGGAGGAGGTGGATTCGCCATCCCTGGGGGTGTTTAAAAAAAGGGTAGACGTGGTACTTGGGGACATGGTTTAGAAGTGGTTTTGTCAGGGTAGGCTAATGGTTGGACTTAATGATCTTAAAGGTCCCTTCCAACCTCAGCAATTCTATGATTATATGATTCTATGATTCTTTTCTCAGCTGAACATTTGTCTCTCTGATTGTGAGACAGTCATCAACAACAACAAGGAAATAATAATAAAAAAAATGCCCCGGAGACTTTATCTTCAGCTTATACTTCAAGAATTTTTCTATGAAGAAGAACGTTGATGGATGAGAGGGTGTCAATAAGTTCATCAATACATAAATATTTTATCAAGGTGGCTAAATCCATGCACATGCTTAGGCTTTAACCTAAGCAGGCAAACAAAACACATTAATAAAATCATTGCTCTTCCTACTTCATTTTTATAAATTGATTCACTACTGAATTGATTCCCTTACTGCATCAGCCAGGAGATCCAGCCAAAATTCTCATGGAACAACTTTCTTTGCAGCTGCACTAATTGAATGGCAAGAAACATTTCAAAGACAGTTCAGTGGCTGTTAAAAAGAATACAATATTCTAATGCAGGAGACTACAATCCATTGCATGTTATGTCTGATTCCAACACAAAGTAAAAGTGCATCAAGCATCTTAAAAACAATAGGAAAAATTGTGATCAACACCAAGCTGTCATCTTGCTGTCAATATGCCATTAGAGTGCTTAATAACGTCTACAGATAGAGGGAATTTGCTTTACTATCTGCACATTTGTTAGGCTTAGAGCTTTTTTTGTGCGAAGGGTACACCACGGTGAACTAATTAATGGCATGATCAGGTTTTAAATAAGTTAAAATCTTCAAATGAAAATATAAATGTTTTAATGGATTAAAACTTCATCTGCCACACTTCACTTATTTATTTTACTTTAGGGGTTTGGTTTTGTTTTGTTGGATTTTTTTTTTTTAATTCTTTTGTTTTAGCAGAGATTTTACTCAGGGTTTTGGAAAGGCTTTAGGAAGTGAAATGCTGAGACCAAGTGACTATTCTTCATTGTTCTGGGAAGTTTTTTGTTTGGGTTTGTTTTTTTTCGTGGAGATGTTACTGCAGCTATTTTAATGAAAAATTTAATTCTTATTTCCCACACATAGTCTGATAAGAATTTCCTTACTGAGGTGGGTGATGTAGTTGGTTTTGTTCACTGTTTACTGTGTGTGCTTTTTATGTTGTGTTCTGCTCAAAGCATATGGCTGAGCAGCAAAAAAGGCAACCACCTGTTTACCTTACTTTTGGATAGTACTTTCTGAATTAAGTGAAACTGCATAGCAGGAACATGGCATTGCTATTTTTCTGAAGCCAAATGGTCGTGAATAGTTTGGAGATATCTTCTGGAAAGTCAGATGGGATGAAGTTATTGTGAAATTATACAAATAAAGACCGAGAGACTGCTGAGAGGAGCAGAGAGCAGATAGGAGCCAATTCTTTCACGTGACCAGAAAAAAAATAAAAAAGAGAAACAAACAGGAAATCTTTCTGGGGGATGATGAGGGACTTTGTTGTAGTACAGCAAGACCCTGAGAGTTTCTAGACTCAAACCTAAGCAAAAAGGAGAGCACTATCCAGGAAGGACGAAGAAAGAAAAATGGTAGATTTATTTTCAATTTCTTTTATTTCAACAGTTTTATTCTGTTTAAAATGATACTTAATCTTAATGTGTTTTCTGATATTACATCTAGGTAGGGTTTTTAAGGATAACATGTGAAAGGGAAATCGTTGCAAAAATCTACCGAAAGAAAGGGTTATATTACTGCTACTAGGCATACAGTCATTCAGTTGGTGATTTGGTTTTGGTAGAATTTCTCTGCTAGGTGTGGTCAAGTTCCATATTAGCAGATTTCTGTCGGATTAAAAAAAAAAAAAAAGTACAAAGTGTCTGAATGTTACTTCACATACCTGCGAGATTTCCTACATTTAAGTATTGTCTCCTATTTTACCCAGCTTAAGTATAAAACCACAATTAATCTTCCTTTATAACATTATTAAAACAGATCTACAGGATGGAAAAATATTAAATTTTTAAAAGAAAACATGTGCTATCTGAATGCCTGTCATGATTTCCATATTTTTGCTCTCATTGCAAATTACTTTACATTTCTCACAATACTGAGATGAAGTCAAATATTCTACTAATATGGTCAAAAAGAAGTGTATTTAACAGTGACAATGGGGAAACATTCAATGAGGCCACTTTGAATAATTCCTAGCTGACTATAAATAGTTGACAAAACTGATTATAAACTGAGGCATTGTGCCTGGTATTTGAAGTGCCAACCAAGCAATCTGAATAGCTTTAGAGCTTGTCTTTGACGTACTAAGGGTGATATTCATTAGGTCATCCACTTTTCTTTTTTCCTGGTGTGATGCTTCAATGGACATATTGATAAGTCAGTTCTCAGGGAATTCTGAAATTCCTGTATTTTCCACAATTTGTTAATATGTGTCTATTTTCTTTAGTATATAATTACATGATGGTAATTTAAATACTCCAAAATAGACTATGTTAATGAGCTCTTCAGGAGGTTGAACTTAAATCAGTCTGATAACTGAAGCTAGTAAAGAACACAGCAGCCTGCATATCTGCTGACATATTGTTTTGACATCACATGATACCTTTATGCTCCCTAATTTGCCTGTTTAAGCTATTGGTATTGCTAGTGTTGCCTAAACAGCTCAAGACCCAGACTTTTGCCATTCACCATTCAGACGGGGCTACTTACAGTAAAATTTGAAAGTTTCCTTCCTCGTCAATAGGTCTAAAACACATTGAATCTGTTGAACTTCAGGGTTCCTTGTTCAAAAGTTTAAATGGAGGTCTTTATGAACTTTGTTAGCCTCTCACCTTTCTTCCTTTATTTTTCTCTAAGAAGGGGCTTGATTCAGTTGCTGAACAGTGTTGACCAACAGCACTTGATCAATTGCTGGTGCACAGACATCCAGAACTTTTAGAGATGTACCAGGATAAATAAAATATCATAAGAGGGCTGATGGATGTCATGCAGGAGCTGTGGAATACTTCTTTTGGTGTGACCAGCGATCAACCAGGATCACCTTTAGCATCTTAAATGGCACTGCACATCTTTCTGTGCTTTCTTCACAGCTACATTTTTGTTTTGTTTCTGCTACTCTGTGATACTTAGGACATGTAAATCCTGTGTTTTCCTCAACTCATGGACACCAATTTGCAAGAAATTCCTAACATTTCACAATCTAGATCCACATTTCAGTAGAGTGCAATATCTCCTTTTTCCTAAAATTCTTAGTATCACCCAATTTTCCATGAATGCTCTTCTAATCTTCTGCAAATCACAGAATCACAGAATTTTCAGAGTTGGAAGGGACCTCTAGAGATCATCTAGTCCAACTCCCCTGCCAAAGCAGGATTGCCTAGAGCACATTACTCAGGACTGCATCCAGGCGGGTCTTGAAAATCTCCAGAGAAGAGGACTCCACAACCTCCCTGGGAAGCCTGTTCCAGTGCTCTGTCACAGCTGTCCTTCAGTTTTCTGGCATTTGCACCTTTTGTCAAAGCCTGCAAGTACAAGTATCATGACTGGTCGTTCTGGTATGCCTTTCCTCTTGCTATGTTTCTTTTACATATAGTATGTCTTCTGGGCTGGTCCTTACATGTATCGTGCATGTTTGTGCTTATCCTTGTTTTCTTTACTGAGGGTCATGTACATAAATTATATTTCTGTCTAAATTCTTTAACCTTAGGATTTGCCATATATATTTCACAGGATAGTTTGATAAATACAATGTTAGCTTTAAATTGTCTGCCAAGCAAACAATAAAAAATACAAAGAACAGATGATAAAATGTCACAACTTGTGCAACCAGATATTTTCAGGCACATTTTGCATAAAATAGCAACTGTGGAAGCATTAAAGGCTTTGACAAAAATATGAGGTATAACCATGCTTCTGCCTTCCAGGACGAAGCTCTTTTTCTTCTAAGCAGTTCAATTTTAACACTGACTCAATAGTCTTTACTTTTCATAAATTTGGAACTGCCATTGTCACTGACACGGTAAAAAAACATTGGGATCACCCAATGACTGGTGATCCAGTGCTCCCAGAGCTTTTAATTTCTACCAAGTCACCTGGGGCTTCTTGTCATTTAGTTTTAAACATCTACAGCATATAACTGGTTCTTCAGGAACCAGTTATATTTGACTACTCTCCTCACAATGGAGGCACATAGTCAGTATCAGAACTCAAATGGATGATCAATTGCAGAAGTACATTTTATGACATCAACTCTAGAAGTATCATTCCATAAAATTAATCTGAATGGTTAGGTCAAATATAAAATTAATGCTATAGATACCTGGATAAATAAACTACATTCTAAGACCTTTAGAAAATCCTGAGGCTGGAGTATACCAGGCACTCTGGGACATATGTTTTCATGTTTCTGTGATGAGATCCCTTTTCTTTGACTGTACTGGAAACTGGAAACGAGCAGATACTGGATGGTTGTTCAGCACAGTTGGCATTCTGGCTTTATAGCAGCAGTGAAATTGATAAGAATGTCAACTGCACTGCACATCTCCAGCATTTATGGAATAGGTGACATTTCAGAAAAAAATATGTCAATACCCATATTTTGAAACTTTTTCAATATTTTGGATTTTCCAATTTTTTTTTTTTTTTTTTTTTTTTGCGGGGGGAGGCAATTCAAGCAGGGGTTTGTGTTTAATTAAAACAAGATACAAACTAAACAACCTCTTTTTCACACAGAGAATCTTGATTTTTTTTCAAATCCTATAATATCAGTAACTTTTTTCGAGTTTCTCACTTTGATTATAAATACTAGCTTTCTCTTAAAATAGTTTTAAAACAAACAAAAAAATATTTTCAAACCTATAGCTATAGTAAACATGTTTGGTTTGGGTTTTGGTTTTGTTTGTGTTTTTTTTTTTTTCTGAAGAAATGATGGAGGTTTGTTTAATTTTATTTGGGTTTTTTGTTTGGTTGATTTTTTTGTTGTTGTTGTTGTTTTCTTTTGATGTAGCTGATTAAGAGCTATTTTTGAGTCATGTATCATACTATTCCAGCAGTGCATAGCAGTCAGTTTTCTTATACCACAAAATGTGAAATAAGTAAAGAAATTACATTTTTCATTTCATATGAAATAGAAAAGAAAGATTAATATATATAAAATTTTCTATTGTCTAGTTGAAGCAGAGAAGGCCATATCAGCAATTTCATTTCCTTTGTGTCACTGTGACAGCAAAGTCCCGTAGCCTTAAATTAATGCATAAAAAAGAGAAAGACTGTACTGCAGTTTGCACAAAAGTTCTACAACAAAGACACAATGGGCAGTTAGAAACACTGGGCATTACCACTGTTTTTATATTTATTTCATCAAACTGACAACACAGTCACAGTTGTTTCAGTTAGGGCACACATTGCACTTGTGAAAGTTCCTGAGTGTCTTGGCAAATTAGGAATTCTCAGCATGATTTTCATTTAAGCACAAAATCACAGTATGATTTGGCATTAGGTACTAAGCTCTTTTGAAAAAAAAGAATGGGCATTAATATCCTCAGTTTTTCAAAGAATGCAACCAAAATACATTATACCATTTTAATTTTGCTGCTATCTACACACAAGTAAACTATAAAATCAAGGGGAAAAAAAGCAAAAGGGAATCTCTAGAGATCATCAAATCTCATCTGAACCTGGTTGAACAACTAGAGAAGCTGATGAAACCAATGCAAATTAGCTCTCCTCGTAGTTTAATGTGGTTGTATATCACAGTATCACAGAATTGTTCAGGTCAGAAGGATCCTCTGGAGATCTACTTCAGTGCTCCTGCTAAGAGCAGGATCAGATACAGCAGGTTACTATGGGCTGTGTCCAAGTTGAGTTATCAATATCTCCAAAGGGGGAGTCTCCACAGCCTCTCTGGGAAACCTGGTCCAGTGTCTGACCACCTGAACAGTAAAAAAGATTTTTCTTATTCTCGCGTGGATTTTCTTGTATATCAATTGATACCTTCTTGCCCATTCACTGAATATCACTAAAAGAAGTCTGTCTCTGTCTTCTTTACTCCACACCATTGGGTATTTATACACATTGATAAGATTCTCCAAGCCTTCTCCAGGCTTAACAGTCCCTGCTCTCTCAGCCTGTCCTCGCATGTCAGATATTTCAAGTCCTCAATGATCTTCATGACCCTTTGCAGGACTTACTCCAGTGTGTCCATGTCTCTTTTCCACTGAGGAACTCAGACTTGGACCCAGGACTCCAGATGTGACCTCATTGACGCTGAGTTAAGGGGAAGAATCACCTCCCACAACATCCTGGCAATATTCTTCCTAATGGAGCCTGGGAAGTTGTTGGCTTTCTTTGCTGCAATGGAGCATTGCCGGCTTATGTTCAATTCGCTGTCCATCAGGACCCCCAGGTTTTTTCTCTGCAAAGCTGCTTTGCAGCTGTTCAGCCCCAGCATGTATTCATGCATGAACTTACTCCTTCCCAGGTACAGGACTTTGCATTTCCCTTTGCTGAACTTTTTGAGCTTACTTTTGGCCTATTTCTCCAGCCTATCCAGGTTCCTCTGAACAGCAGAACAACCATCTGGTTTATCAACCAATTCTACCAGGTTTGTATCACCTGCAAACTCTCTGGGAGCGCACTATCCAAACACCCAGGTCATGAATGAAGTTAAACAGTATCAGCCCTGGTACTGTGGTGACTGGTGTCCAACTAGGCTTTGTTCCATTGATGACAACCCTTTGAATGCAGCAGTTCAACCAATTTTCTGTCCACCTCACTGTCCACTTATCTGAGCCAACTCTATTTTAGATGCATTGTCATAGCAACATGGCAATGTAAAAGGGTAAACCTATTATGAGCTACTGCTAAGAGTGAGTCATCACCAAGCACCAGATTTTCATCATTAGTGAAAAAAGATCTATATCAAGTGCAATCCTGATATCCAAGTAGTTACCTATGCAGACATTATCTGAATCTATAGGCTACTTTGTTATGTTTGTCCCTCTTCTATTGTTTGCCCCCAGCCTTTTATTTTTAAAGTCACAATAGTTAGTTATTGAGTCTGCTTCCTGTGTCTGCAGTGGTAGTTTAGATACCAGTAATTTGATATTCATTTCCCTCTAGTTTGTAGTCTAATTTGTTCCACACCCAATAATTTTCTGGATTCGTCTCCTATTGGATTCCCTAGTATGTCAGTGTTTGATCTGATTGAGACTAAAGAGGCTTTTTCTAGATTTATTCTTTTACTGACTTATTTGCATTAAGTTTTGATAATATGATATCAGTACTATTTACTAACCTTGGGATCACCTAGGATACAGATATAACAGCAAATAGACAAAAAAAAATCATTCATTTTTTGATGAAAAATCATTTAAATTATGAGGGCAGGGACAAACAACAGGTGACATATTGAGGTCTCAATGGCTGAAGTTACATGCGGAAATAAAACCTCATCTACCAAATTATTTAAAAAGTGCAGGAAATCAATAAGGTTGGAAAATTACATGTGTTGCAGTAGAAATTTAATAGTTTAATTTCTTAGGTTCATACAGAAGTTTTAACTTCCGAATCTCTATATAACGTAATATGTTCAGCACATATCTCTTTGGAACTTCATTTAGGGTTGTACTGTATGCATCACCTTTTTTTAAAACCCATTCTAAAAACAAATATTACCATTTTATACACTGATTCTTGGATGTCTTAATTCAATATGTTTTTGAACACGACAATATCACTCCATTTTATATATAGTATACAAGAACATCAACATAGCATTACCATTATTTCCTTCATTTTGCACATAACATCTGCTTTGCTGTTTAGGATGAAATTTAGCTTTTGTTGAGTGCTCCAACACAATGAAAATGGGAAATGTCCTAGATACTGACACTTCCCTTTCTTCATAATGAGTTAAGTCACATCTCACTGCCTGACTGCCAAAAGCTTGTCTACAAGAAGGTTTGTTACTGACTTTCTCAAGCTGTACAAGGGGTAAAAGTCCCATGAGAATTTTTTTCTAGGAACACTTCCTTTTGGTTGCTTTCTCCCAAATCTCTGATTTCTACCTTACAACTGGAGAAGACAGTGGGAAGGGCTACATATTCAGAAGCCTGTTGCTTTTCACTCTGTTCTCCATGGCAGATGCAAGGCATCAATTATTTCCTATTTCTAATGCCATTTATGTCATCACAGGGGACTCCATCATCCTGTTTTTAAATATTATTTACTAGATTTTGATATTAATAACACAAAATAAAATTGCATTTACTGTAACAACTGTTGTATATTACAAAGTAATAACTTATAATGAACTCTGGAATAGACCGTAAAGGATAGCATCAACATGGAATGGTATCTGAAAGCTCTGATGAGAATGTCTAGTTGCTGGCAGTCTGATCTGAAGATTGTACTATGTCGGTCTCTCACAACACTATTTTATTCATTCCTTGCCCTGTTCCTTAATGCTCCTTTTTTAGAGGATGATAGCCATAGATCTTCTATTCAGGTATGTGTTCATCTGTCATGAAACAATGTCTTTGCTAGATTCTTCCCTCCCTCCTCCTGCCCAGTAGTTATGATACATACGGTCTCCTGAACTGGAAAGATTTAGGTTTCAGTTTATCTGTCCTCTAGCAGGTTGTGTATCCGGAACCTTCAAGGAACTATTTAAGTTGTATTTTCTAAAACTGTCTTTTTCAAAAATTTGTTTGTGTGAGGATTCTTACCGTTTTAACAATATTGAATTGTTAATTAATTTATTGTGTATATATATATAAAATTATAATTATTATTATATAAAGGTTGGCCGTTTCCTGTGACACTTTTAAGATGAGAGAAACAAGAAAAATAGTGTGTTTCTGTCTGAAAAACTAAAATCATATTGGTTAGGATGTTTTCACAGTTAAATGTTTAAGAATTTGGTAGGAACTATGCTGTGTGTCTCTGTAATTGGCAATTGCTTCAGTCAAAAGTGAACACAACCAGTTGTTGATTAGTTACAATACCAGAATTGATGGCTTGTTTATGCAAATGTTACAAATTCTCTGGTTTTCAGTTTTCCTTTTGCGGTAGCTGTTGTCTCTACTATATAAATGTGGTTACCAAGATGTGGTAACTATATAATGGTAACTATATAAATGAGGGAGAAGAGCCTTTGGTGATACTGATGCAAAATATGCAAACAACTTTGGCTAAACATAGCTTTACCATGGTTTTGTTATATAAATGTCAACTCGAAATTAAATGTTATGGAAACATTTCTTTTATCTTTAGGGACTCAACCAGCTGCACAGTTAAAGTTTTCTCAAGTACAGTTTACATTTATGATGTTGTTTAAATCTATCACATACATTCAACATGCACAGGATTTTTTAAAAGCAAATTGTTTGCATTTGTGCAGTAATTACCTATGGTCCAGCTTCAGTCTTCTCATATGTGAGAGAAGTTTGTGCTGACTCCAGGGAGACAAGGAGTCACTGAAGCTGGTAGCAGCAGTTTGTTTTTTCCAGTGACTAATGAGCTGAAGACTTCTTATACGTGTGTGTTTCAGGACTCACACTGTACCGTTATTTTACAAATCATGGGCAAATAGCGCAGTATATTAGCCAATTAGGCATTTTTTTTCCCCCTTGGATATTTTGCAATGCCATTGCAAATATTTTATTTTAGCCCTTAATTTTCTCCAGAAATCTGATTTGAGACTTACCTAGTAAAATTCAAAGACTTGTTAATTCAAAGACTCAGCTGATGTCTTTGCTGAGCTGCTACCAATAACTGACAAGACCCTTAATCAGAATCCTTAAGAACCCTTAGTACAGATTCCAAACAGTGGCTGTATTGTACTGTCCCCAGTATATTTAGAAAGTACACACTATTCTGTAATCAGACAATCTTAAATACTTTTTTCCAAGAACCTGCTCTTTATTAGAAATGTTAATAGAGCTATGGCAAATTCTTTTCTGGTCATTCAAAGTGGATTGGTTCCTACAGAATCAAATGTATGCTTTCAGTAGTGTTAGACACCACTGGACAAAATAATTTATTGACCAAGAATTTTTTGCCTTCCATCAAGTTTGTTTCTATTAAAACTTTGCAAATTAGCTTCTTGTGTTCTGATATATTGACGATATATATATACCTATGTCATACATATGTAGGTACATATTTATTGCACATATATATGTATATATTTATAAATATATTTAACATTAAATATATTTTCTATTAAATATTAAACATACATTTAATTTTATATGGAATATATTTAATTTAGCTAATATAATAAATACTTCATATATTAAGTATATTTAATATGTATTTAACATATATATATATTTAACAGCAAAATGACAAAGGTATTTGTAGCTGTATTCAAGAATTAATAACATCAATAATTTTCTGTAATATTCACTATGTATTTACTGAAAGCTTCCCTACCTATTTCTGATTACTAGTCTCTTTACTTTGTATTATAGTTGTAATTTTGATTCAATTCATTCTTCTCCGTATAAGTTACTGATGGTTGTAATAAAGGAGGTATCAATGAAGCTGAAGAGCTGCAAACCCATCTCTACTGTGTCATACAGTAAATAGTGAAAAAGATTGTGTATTAATATTCATAGTATTTGATGGCTTTTTTATTTTTGGAATAGAACTTGACTAATTTAAGAGGTCAGACAATGCAGAGATTTTGTTAATAGAATGCTGAACTCTTTTACTATATAGCACTTGTTTGTTTTTTTTTTCATGAAATCTCTGCATTATAATCAAACTCTTACATTTTTCAAAGACATCAGTGAAAATATTCTGTCTTCCAGATGCATTGACTTTTAAGTCAAGTTTTATGACATCTTCAGGTTTGAACTCTGTTAGCATAGTCACCATTTTAAAAGTACATTTGACATATTTAATGTGGCTGTATATTTTTAAACTATTCAGAACTAAGTAAATCAACTATAAAAATTAATACATTTTAGGTTTTCTTGTGTTTTTGCATATAAAACCTCTAACAGAAAATAGTTCCACTGCAGTACATCTCTTTTTCCTGCACCAGTTTTGAAATAGCAGAAAACTATCATTTTCTGTCTGTGGTTCATTGTTCTCTTCAAATATTTTCTAATGAAATTAACCAGAGAAGACTCCATTTTCTATCTGTTCAGTTGCTTTTATTAGATTATATCATGTCTGTTCACTCAAATGGCTCAACTGTATAAGGCCCAGCACACAGTCCAAAAAACCCTGTCCAAAATGTTTCTAGCATTAAAGCGACATCTTCCATCAGCACTGTCTTGCTCACCTCTGCAGTTTTGCTCTGTTGGCATCAGAGCACTAGCTTCAGTGAAATTCTTTCCTCCATGTGGCCATGCTGAAGGCCACCATGAAGACTCTGCAGTATCTGCTTTTAATGTATAAGGTTGATGTCAGCAAAGCAATGATTTGAAGTCTGTTCCTGAAAACTTATGCCACTGAAGAGCTGTAATTTAAGTAAAGTTTAATGAGAATCACTAACTTCCCTTAATTTCTTCATTATATTTGCCTCCAACTATTTTGAGTCTCACAAGATGTGACTGTTTTCTTTAGTTAATTAAAATCTTAGACATTGTTTTAGTTCCATACAATTGTTGATTTTAATTTGGCCTTCCTATCTAGTTACTTTCAGCCAGACTGGCTTATGTTCAGATGTCTGTCATTTTCTAACAGCCTGTTTTGGAAACAGAGTAGTTGATCTTATTAAAGATATTTCCACTGTGTCATTTATCTCTAACAGAAATACAGGCAAGAACCAGCTCATGAACGTGTGCACCATCTATTACAAACAGTACTGTAAATGTAGAAGGGATAGTGAGGAGATGGGAAAGATAAAAATAGACTATGGAGAATGAATGAAAACAAATGGTTTAAAGGAAAATAATTTACATGCATAAAATAAGTGGGAAACAGTTTCAATTGACAAAAACCCCATAAAATTGTAAGGTCAGAATAGGATCATTTCATAATAGAATCATGAGCTTGCTGCATTTTTCTTGAAAATTCCAAGCTGAAAGTAAGCTTCATATGAAAAGATCTTATCCCTGAACCGAAGTGAATTAGTCGAGTACCTCAGCAGAGACAGGGAAAACCTATAGCATTTTTGCAAAGGGCTTTATAAATATACTCCTTAAGTGATCTTGAAAACAAGGACAGGAGTAGAGTGACCTCTGTTGCCTCAAATGATGAGAGGAAAAGCTTACCAGTTTCCTGCTACAAGAGCATGATAGGGTGCGTATCAACAGCAATTCTGCATGAATTTTGAACCTGGAATGGTATTTACAATGAATACAAGAGTCAACATTCAAGCCTAGAAAACTTGTGGGTTTTAGGCAGAAAAAAGAGATAACACTCTTTAGTTTGAGTTATCTGTTTGTTATAAAAATACAGAGGAGGTGTTATTGTTGGTAGTCTACTGTAGGTCAGAGTGGAAAGGCAGTAATGCTACATTTTTAATTCTTTTTTGCTTTGCTACAAGAAGTGAGAATCTGTGTCTTTTCCGGTGACAAGACAGAAACCGCAGAAGCATGTTGGATTCAATAGAAGGAGGTTCCATTTGAATGGAAAGTTTGTGTAGAGCAGAACTAGAATAATTCCTAGTAATATATGTGTTAAATAGAACAGCTGTTCTCTGGACATGTGCTGTGCTGGTAAATGCTAAGGTAAACTAGCAAGTCAAAAGTGTAACCTCATCATGTTTTTCTGAGAATGAAAAGAGAATTCCACCTTTTCCAGTGCTACAAAGAAGCTTTATTTTACCGCAAACCATAAAAATGGAAGGCAGGAGGGAGACCACTCTGCAAGTTAAGTCCATCTGCTTCTCAGCCAGTCTCTGAAGCTGCAAGCCAAAATTAGCATGTCACCTCCCAGCAAGTCACAGAAGTATTACTAATTAAAATATTATCAGCATGTCAGATTTGATTTTAATCAAGTAATTACTAGTGCTGTGCACTAAAATAGATCTGAAGAAGTACTGTAAAGTACATTTTAATCCCTTTTCTTCATTTTTTAAATACACAGTGAAAATTGTTTTCTAGTAAAGCAATTCCGTTAACAAATTAAATTTTGGTTCTACTGTGTAAAAACCTCACTAAACACTATACCTACTAGCTTAGGAAAGTGGGTACTGAGCTAGGAAGCGTATGGAACTAGGAGCCAAGAACACTTCCATCTTAATACTTTTAACAGATTCGTTAAAAACTTACCTACTTTGAAAGTACTTCCTGTCTGAATGACATCCATAGCCAGTAAAAATATTTGGAAATAAAGCCCAACTTATTAATAAATGAAAATCCTGCAAGTCTCATTTAAAAAAGTGGATGCTTTTACCATTTAACCGATTTAAAAGACAAAGAATAAAACAAAACATTTCACGAGAAATGTAAGAATGTAAACATGATTTAAACTGTATTACATACATAATCTTATATCTGGTAGATAGACTAAATGATTAGGTTGTGGTGGTGAAATTTATCACAGATAATTTTAGCTAACTAAAATTCATGCATCCAGTTTAAGGAACCTCGATGCCTAAGATCTGGCCACTGAACTGAGGTTTATGGTGGACTCATGACCAGGTTATAGGTCTAAATTTAGTGTTTGGATGTAAATGTCTTGGTCAGCTGATGTGATTCAGTTGCCAGAATACAGGCATATGTGAGATGCTCTTGAATAGCCAAGATATCTTTAAGATGCTGATAATTTTGACATCAGAAATTTATGCTTTCCTGGAGCATTATCTGGAAATTAAATGGGATATACCAGGATGTGTCAAACAAGAATAAAAGCTCCTTTTTAGACAACTGAAAATTACCTTCTACTAAAACAGTAACTTAGACATCTTGAGATGGGCTTCACAGATTAAACTTAGGCCAGTTAATGACATTGAGATATTTGAGTCAACACTTTGTCTTCTGCATGGGCCTGGCTTATGTAACCCTGGGACTGTAAAAGACCTTCATCTTGGTAGAACAGCAATGATAGGCTATTCAAAAACACATAAAATGGTAGAAGACACTAAGGATAGGGAGCTGAATCCCTTTCTTAGTTCACATGAACGTACTTGCATTTAACTGTCTAGGGCTTTATTTAGTTGTCTAGACAGAGGAGTTTAATAGTATTTAAGAAGCTTTGGGTAGATTGAGATGTCTCCTTGAAGGTGGCATACATGGTACTACCTACAGAAGAACGCCTTTCTGAAACAGCAGCTGAAGAGCATCTGGGATACTTTAAATAATCTAAAGCAACACCAGACTGCTCTGTTTAGGACACTGAATTGATCTCTAAGTACAGAATACAACTGTTGCATTAGGCATCTAATTTTACATGCAAAATTGCCTTTCTACAGTCTGGAGTCCACCTTTATATTTAATACATATTTCCATAACACCAATAAAAATCTCCAATTTTGAGTCCATTATTTCTCTAGATTTTCTGTATTTTCTAAGTAAACTAAACGAGGCATTTCTGATTTTGTTTTTTGTTTGTTTGTTTGTTTGTTCCCATACAAGTCCTCTATGATTATAAGATCACTTACACTACTCCTCCTTAGGTACCTCTTTGCTTACTCAAATTTTACGTTATTGTAAGCAAATTGGCTTCAGATTTATCATATCTGTGAAAGTAGAAAAATACAATTTCCTTTGTATACAAATCTAGTTCTGAGCCTTTGTCTCTTGTGAAAACCCAGTTTTTGGAAGAAGTCGTTATGCTGAAGATCAATTTATACACATATAAAGTGACTTTTCTCCCAAGTCTCATGTTTAGAATCAAGAAGAAAATAGGATGTCAGTTTCTGTATATCCTGCTCTGCCCTGAACAGCTGAGACCAACTTGGTAGATAAATGAAAATATGCCTTTGCAGAAGTCTGGAATTAAACTGTAAACACTAGACTTCAGTCCTTGAAGTGACAGGCCATTTAAAGGAATTGATTAAAAGATTAAAGTATCACTGTTAGAGAAGTTGAAAGGATAAGAGAAGTACAATTTTCTGCTGCCATGCTGACATTACATAAAACCTAAATTAGCAACATACACAGTAAGTCAAAAGGGAATGAAAATAAAGTGAATTTCAAAATAATTCATTTAAATATATGCACTTTACAAAATGTTTCATGGTGATGTCCAATGATTTATTTTATTTTTTAAATTGTTATTCTAAATAAAATTCACATAACTCAGACTTCCAAAATTACTGACCTAAAGAAGTCCTACATTCACCAATACATTTTAGGAGTAAAAAATATGTTGTCTAATCCCTTCTTGATTTTAGGTAATAGAGATACCCAGTCATGTTCTGCAGAAACTTTTATAAAATCATATTTAAATTCTAGTGGAGAAAAATATTAAAGGATGGATTTAAAATTCATCTGTCTATAAATGGGAAAAAAATCACACCCATGTACTTAATTCATTCATCTAATGTGTTCCTGAGGTCTTCTGATTAATGGACAGGTACAGAATTAATGGTCTAACTATTGACTTTTCTGGGTTGCACTCTGATTCAGCTCAGAAATTATTCCAGAGTTTCAAGTTTATTTCACATAAACATGAAAAAAGTGATGTCATGAAAAATGATAATTTAAAAAATATAATAATACACATTTAAAGATATAGAATTGTTTATTGTTCATATATAATATATATACATTATTATCATCTATATTTTCTAATTTTAAAATATAGTAATCTAAAATACAATTTTCATTCACATTAAACAAGATAATCTTAGGTAATTCAGAAACTTAAGAAAATTAATCTTTTACTGAGCTTATTCTTAGAACATAAGTGAGTGAACCTGGCTTCATATTCCTATCTTGAATCATACAGAAAAATAAAATCCTAAGTAACAATAGGAGGTGATGCTTTGGGATTAAGAAGTGGGAACTGTGAGCCAGATGAAGTAACAGCTTGTGTATAGGCCAGTCTTTTGAAGTAATCTAACCATTCTTTATTGACTAATGTAGCTAGAAGAAACCACAGAAGAAAGTAAATATTTGCAAAAGAACAAAGCTGGAGATCATAACATATCTGTCTGAATTCAAGCGAAAAGTCAAGAAGTTGAAAAGGTTTTCACCTGATGTTTTGGGGAAGTAAAGAAAGCTGTGACCTTTTTCCTTTGATTTGAAACTGATGGTTTGCAAGTGTAACAGCTACTATCCTGCTATACTTTTAGCTAGTATCTTTTACACAGATTTTTCTGACAAATGTTAAAAAATATTTCTTGGGACACATCAGTGAATCATATTTTAATCCTCTCAAACAAGTAATAGGTAGAAAAGAACACATTGACACAAGCTTACAGTACACTTTGCTCCACACATTAACAAAATAACAAAATGAACCTTACAATAACATTTGCAAAATCACATTACAAACAACACTTTTTGCTTTTCTTCATTGGATGAAACGATTTTGAAAGACATGGTTACTGACATTTTGAGGGGAAATTTAATGAGGTATTTTCTGTTCTTCCAGTTGTTTTCAAAACTTTCATACTTCATTTTTTGTATGTTTACTATCTTTTACTTCTAGTCCCTTTGGAAATATATCTGTATTGTCTCATGAAAATAGACTCAAGTCTGGTCTGCCGTCCAAGCTGGGTCACGTTGATTCAAAACCTCTTTTGCTGACAGCAGTGATACACTTGAGAAACTAGACTGATTAGCTCAATCAAACTGAAGTCCAATGTAGTAACATGGTTTTTGGACTAGAGCTGAATTGCACCATGTCATTTTGGAATGTGAGCACTGTGTGTTTAGGACTGTCTGCAAAAGCCACACAAACATAGTGAACTAAAGATATCACTCTTCAGTGTACTTTCATCTTTGAAAAGGGAATGCCAGCAACTGACCACACCATTCGAGAAATGATCCATAACATCTCCCATGTCTTTCAGGCAATGCTTTTATTAGTATTCCCAGAACAACTTATCTCTTTTTTGTAACAACAACACAATTTTGAGTGTGTTGAAATGTTTGAGGAGCTTTGAAGTTAAATCCGTTTGTATTTTTATTGTTCCTTAAATTTTCCCAAAGTTTATTACCTTATGTTTCTTGTTCTTCTTCATCTACGTGAATGGTATAATTTATACTTCATTCTCTGCAGGCTGGATGCCTCATCTCGCTGATGCAATTATTTGGCTTTAGGAGGCAATATCACTTCTCTTTAGGCATCTCTTGGCATATGCCTACATGTACACAGCTTGCTCCTCAGAGCATTTTATTGATAGAATATAGCTTGTAAGACAATATTGTAAAGGAGTTTCTTCTTTTTTCCAACAAATTCTTTTAATTTAGACATTAAAATTATAGACCAAAATACATATTTATTCAATTAGAAAAAAATTAATTGTAGTCTACCCACTTAAAGTGCTTACAATTTTCCTTTTCATCATTTAAAAAATTATAAATTAATGAACAGCACTGCAAATAAGACAGATCCCTGTGAAGTATGACAGTGAATAACCTTCAAGTTTCAGAGCATGTTACTGATAACTACTGGAAGGATGCTTTCTCCAACCACTTGTGTGTTTCACCTGCACGGATTTTCTCTTTGTCATATATCTTTTAATTTAGATGTCAAACTGAGTGAGAAATTAGTATTATGGTTTTGCAGCTATCATGATCAATTTTGAACATACCCTTTTTTACCTGCTCCTCGATAGAGAAACAACGGTTTAGTTCTTAGTGAAATGACATCTCCCCAGCACTTGGCATTTATTTGGGTCCCCTGCAGCCACAGCAACTGTGCATTTAAAAAAAAAAAAAAAAAAAAAAGGTTCAGTTCAAGCAGAAAGTATTTTTTCTGTCTCTTTTGAGAGGAATTAAACTATCGGTACTGCAGAGCATTGGAATGATATTATTTAGAATATTTTGAAATGGTGAAAATATTTCTGGTCAATGTTTAAAACAAAAAATGATATCTTAATGAAAGTTTAAAAACATAATTTTCTGCTTATGAAATGAAAAATGACATTGAAAGCTTCATCTTTTACAATGCCTATATATTGGGGAGAGGGAGAAAGATACTAGATAAATTCAAATCCACTTGAATTATTTTCAGACACCATATTAAGTATAATTGCTATTAATTGAAAAAAGTCCAATTCTGAAAATGACAAAAGGATGACTGAATGCATCAAAAGGTTTAATAAAGTCAAGACAGATAATAGCCACTGGTGGTCAGAGACATTAATGTTTTGATGGAATTTATGAATAGCTACCATAGACATAAACACTTCAAAAATTCTCAAAAGTGAATTTCATCAGACCCTGTTTATTTGCATACATGTAGCCCACTTATTTGCTCTTTAATTGACT
>NW_009661373.1:223113-228644 GCF_000708025.1 Charadrius vociferus | reverse complement strand
CAAGTTAATGTTAATCTTACCACGTTTCTATTAACTTTAGCTATAGTCCTCAAAAGAGCCATAAATTCACCTTTCCACAATCATAGAATCACAGAATCATATAATGGTTTGGGTTGGAAAGGGCCTTGAAGATCACCGAATTCCAACCCCCCCCGCCATGGGCAGGGACACCTCCCACTAGACCAGGTTGCCCAAGGCCACGTCCAGCCTGGCCTTGAACACCTCCAGGGATGGGGCCTCAACAACCTCTCCAGGCAACCTGTTCCGGTGCCTTACCACCCTTAAAGTGAAAAACTTCTTCCTAATGTTTCATCTAAACCTGCCCACTTCCAGTTTATAGCCATTCCCCCTTGTCCTGTTGCTATGTGACCTAGAAAGAAGTCCTTCCCCAGCTCTCCTGTAGCCCGGCTTTAGGTACTGGAAGGCCGCAGTAAGATCTCCCTGGAGCCTTCTCTTCTCCAGGCTGAACAGCTCCAACTCTCTCAGCCTCTCCTCATAGGAGAGGTGCTCCAGCCTTCAGATCACCCTCGTGGCTCTCCTCTGGACATGGTCCAGCAGGTCCATGTCTTTCTTATGTTGAGGACTCCAGGGCTGGATGCAGTACTCCAGGTGGGGTCTCACGAGAGTGGAGTAGAGGGGCAGGATCCCCTCCCTTGACCTGCTGGCCACACTTCTTTTGATGCAGCCCAGGATACAGTTGGCCTTCTGGGCTGCAATTGCACATTGCTGCCTCATGCTGAGCTTCTGGTCAATCAGCACGCCCAGGTCCCTCTCCTCAGGGCTGCTCCCCAGCCATATCCCACTGAGCCTGTATTTGTACTTGGGATTGCCCTGACCCAGATGGAGGACTTCGCATTTGGCCTCGTTGAACTGCATGAGGTTGGCTTGAGCCCACCTCTCCAGCCTGTCCAGGTCCCTCTGGATGGCATCCCTCCCCTCCAGCATGTCTCCCTCGCCAAGCAGCTTGCCATCATCAGCAAACTTACTGAGTGTGCCCTTGACCCCACTGTCCATGTCTGCAACAAAGATGTTGAATAGCACAGGTCCCAGTATCGTCTCCTGAGGAATGCCACTTGTCACTTCTCTCCACTCAGACATCAAGCCATTCACCACAACTCTTTGAGTGCGACCGTCGAGCCAGTTCTTTATCCACCAAGTGGTCCATTTCTCGAATCCATCTCTCTTCAATTTAGAGACCAGGATATTGTGTGAGATGGTGTCAAATGCTTTGCACAAGTCCAGGTAGATGACATCCGTTGATCTTCCCTTGTCCACTGCCTCTGTAACCCCTTCATAGAAGGCCACCCAATTTGTCAGGCATGACTTGCCCTTGGTGAAGCCATGCTGGCTGTCACCGATCACCTCCTTGTTTTCCATGTGCCTCAGCAGAGTTTCCAGGAGGATGTGCTCCATGATCTTGGCAGGCACAGAGGTGAGACTGACTGGTCTGTAGTTCCCTGGGTCTTCATTCTTTCCCTTTTTGAAAATAGGGGTTATGTTTCCCCTCTTCCAGTTGGCAGGAACCTCGCCAGACCATCACGACATCTCCAATATTATGTTTTTCTGATTTCTGTGTGTCAATCTGTCAGTTTTTGTATGTAGATACATTGTGATGTTTCTTTCCTGCCTAAAAGTAAGCTTGATTCACGTTTTGTCAAATTTATTTACTTATTTAGGTCATAAAAGAGAACCTTTAGTCCTCACTATGCTTTATTCCTTTATTATAAATTTGTATATTTTTCAATTTATGATTTTCATAACCTCTCTTTTTAAAAGAGACCCCTATTTGCCCTTAGTTGCTTTACTTTCTAGACATCTTATGTCAGAAGATTTTTCCTGCCAGTTCTTTGAGTTGGATGGAGTCAGGGTGTGTGTGTATCTGTGTGTGTGTGTAGTATTTTGCTGCTAGAATAACTCCTTCTCATGTAACCACAACTTGTGTTACATATTGAACCTTTTCACCACATCTGTTTCCTGACAGTAATTTCAAGCAGTTGTAATCAGTTTTATTTGTGACCACCTAACAAAAACATCCATACTTTTCAAGAATTTACTATACAACCCATTTCCTACTATATTTTCTGACTACGTGCATTATTTTATGTAAAACTATATGACCTCTTTCTGAGAGAAGAAGAGGGGTAAATCTCCCATATCATTGCTCTTGGTTTTCAACTCTTTCATCTTCACCCAGAACCTGTACTCTCTTTGATAATTATTTGTTTGGCATTTCATTCCAAACTTTGAGGTAACAGCCCTGTCAAAATTCACGTGTATACAGATGTACATTTTTATCTGATATACTAAAACTTCAGATCCTTCGTGAGTGTCATATTGCTGTCTTTCTAGTAACATCTGAAATATTCAAGGTTTTGCTTACCCCTTTATTTTCTCTACTGAATTTTTTTGACTCCCATAATGTTCTGTCCACACAGATTTCAATGTTTTGATGAAATGATCTTTTTTTTTTTTTTTTAAACTATTTTCTAAGATTTACAATTTTAAGGTTTCTCAGCTCTTTAAAATTACTCCTGGAATACAACTTCTTTCTTTGCCAGAAGTCGCCTTTTCAACAAAGTAATCTTTCTTTCTGAAATAACAGTGCATAATAAAAAATCAAAAGTTACATGCTTATCATCTACTGAATCTGTTAGCAATTTCCTTGTTTCTGGTGTTAGCACATGGATTTGATTCAATACCATATTATAGTGGTCCAATACTCCTAACAAAAAGATGTTGTTCTATGTTCCATTTTATAGTCGTTAAAAAAAAAAAAAGTTAACTTACTAAATTATTAAAGGAATAAACATAAGCTACCAATAAAATGAGCATTAAGACTGTAAACTAACCACAGACAATTTCAACACTAAGTTCATATTTTGCTTTTTATGACCCTAAAATGTTAATCACTATTTATGGGGATAAAATAGTGAAGCAAGAAAGACAAAGATAAATATAGTAAAACACTTTATTACTGGAATAGTTGTTCATTTAGTATTTTGTACTAGCATTTAGTATTATGTGCCAAATAGTGAAAGGGCAAAGTAAACTGTCAAATATTGTACTGGGTCTTGCTAGGGTGGGATTAATTTTCTTCATAGTAGCTCATATGGTACTGTGGTTTAGATTTTGACCAAAAGAACACTGATAACACACTATTGTTCTAGCTTTTGCTAGACCTTCTTTGTTTCTCACTCTGCCCACCCAGTGAAGAGTTTAAGAGGTGCAGAACAGGCTGTTAATCGGCACAACTGAGCAGATGACTCACACTAACCAAAGGGGTATTCCATACCATATAACATGCTCAGTAACAGAAAGGAAAAGAGGGGTTTTTAGCAGGGTTAGCCATCTTTTGCTCCAAAACTGGCTGGGCATCAGTCTGTTCATAGGAAGTGGAGAATGATTGCCTTTGTATCTCTTGTTTTGTTTTTTCTTCCTTCTTCCACTTATCTGTTGCTCATTAAACAAGCATTATTATGGTTTTGGTTTATGTTTAGTCCCAAGTTTTCTTGGTTTTATTCTTCCTTTCTTCTTCCTCAGTCCTGCTTGGGGGGGGAAAGGGGAAAGGAGAGGTGTTCCATCTTCTGATCATCTTTGTGGCCCTCTTCTGGACCCACTCTAACAGGTCAACATCTTTCTTGTATTGAGGACTCCAGATCTGGACGCAATACTCCAGGAGGGGTCTGACGAGAGCAGAGTAGAGGGGGAGAATCACCTCCCTTGACCTGCTGGCCACACTGCCTTTTATGCAGCCCAGAATATAATTAGCTTTTTGGGCTGCAAGTGCATGTTGCTGGCTCACATCTAGCTTTTTTATCTACCAGTATCCTCAAGTCCTTCTTAGCAGGGCTTTTCTTAATCTATTCATCCTCATGATCCGGTGTATTGCATCAACCCAGGTGCAGAACCTTGAACTTAGCCTTGTTCAACTTAATGAGTTTCACATGGGCCTACTCATTAAAGTCCATTAAGGTCCCTCTGGGTGGCACCCCTTCCTTCAAGTGAATCAACTGCGCCACTCAGCTTGGTGTCATCCACAAACTTGCTGAGGGTACACTCAACCCCACTGCCTATATCATCAACAAAGATATTGAACAGTATTGGTCCCAATATGGACCCCTGAGTAAACCACTTGTTACTGATCCCCATTTGGACATCCAGCCATTGATTACAACTCTTTGGATGTGGCTTTCTATCCAATTTCTCATCCGTCAAATAGTCCACTTATTAAATCCACATCTGTTTAATATACAGGCAAGGATATTGTGTAGGGACCAGTCAAAAGCATTGCAGATGTCAAGGTCAATGACATGAGTTGCACTTTCCTTCTCTATTGATGTAGTCACTCCATGGTAGAAAGCTACCGGATAAGTCAGGTACGATTTGCCCTTGGTGAAGACACATTGTCTGTCTCCAATAACCTCCCTGTCATCTACATACCTTGACATAGCTTCCAGGAGGATTTTTTCCATGATCTTACTGGGCACAGAGGTGAAGCTGACTGGTCCTATTTTAGGCTCCTTAAGACTACTGACTAGCTTCTAGTGGACTGCTTCAGCTATCCCAGGCTGTCAGAGATTTTGCAGAACTGGCAGAGGTGACACAGAATTTGTGGGAGATGTGTACCATTCTGGAATGACAGCTGGAACCCAAGTAGAGTACAAAAAGGCTTATAAAACTGTGTGCTAAAATATACCAGTAGGTGTCATTGTTTGGGACGGACTGGCCACAACGAATGACAGATGCTCTACCTCAAACCAGGACAGTAGGCAACTAGCTTCCACCAAGATTATTTAGAGGTTTGCTAGATGTCTAAGTCCTACTATAGCTAGTGAAGATTTTGTCAGTATATTCAGTGGATTTTGGACATTTTTTTCAGCTGACCAAATACAGGTAAATATTTTTAAGGTAAACTGACTAGCCTTCTAGGTTTCATTAACTACAGTGGGAACTTTCAACACCCAGCTTGCAGGCAAACACCCAACTTCAGAACGTGAATTGTACCTATGTGTAATCTAGTGTTGAAGTGTATTTCTGAATTTAAAGTAGTATGTCTTTGTGTAATGATGTCTGCTTTAGTTATAGCGCATTTTTTATTAATCATAATGATATTTTCTCCCCAAAGTGTTTCTACATGTTAAAAGCAGATGTAGCTAACGTAAAAAAAAAAACAAAAACAAAACTTGTTTGCTGTATCAGTTTTTTGATTCAACCATTGCTTAAATCATCAGTATATTTTATTTCAAACTATCTATTTTGCTTTAAATATGCTAGGTGAATGTCTTTACAGAAGTTTTTCGTATGAAAATTTTAAAGATTTAAATTTTATGTATCCTTAGTTGGGCATAGGGGGATTACATTACTAGTACTCGTGGCTTACAATGTCTTTGAGCACAATACGGAACTTTGTTTTGATTTTTCCCTCCAAATCGATCGCTGTCTCCTAAGTAAACCATTAAATGTTTGAAAACTCTTTACTTAATATCTCACTTCTCCCTCCCTTCTTCTAATGTAAAGGCAGATCCATCCTT
>NW_009661373.1:149467-223087 GCF_000708025.1 Charadrius vociferus | reverse complement strand
TCCCTTTCTCTTCTCCAAAAGACAGAAAACTAACTTATAGCATGTAACTGTGTTTTTAAGGAAAGCAATCAAGAGCTGGGAATGAACTATACTTGTCAGTTGCATTCTACAGCTATGACGAGCTAAAATGTGCCAGCTGTACAGCTTGTCCACAGCTGTTGTCTTTCAAATCTTTGTATAATAGCCATTTTCTTTCCAACGTTTACAGAGTTTATATCTGCAGTGAGAGTTGATCAAAATTACTCTAGTGTAGAAGACTGCTAGTATAATAGCTCTTACTTTTAAGCTATGCATAAGGGAATCTATGCCAGAAATAATTCTTCACATAATGCTTAAGCCTGCACAGATGTCTGTGTTTGATCTAAGAAGGCATAATTAAGGAGAAAATGCTGACAGAAATAAAGTAGACATACCACCAACTAAAGCAGAAAAAAAGAGTGTAGATGAAGCTAAAATGCTAGTGTTGGGGGAGGAGAATATGCAGTAAGCAAAATATGTCACCTATGTAGTTTGGCTGTAAGCTAAAAGACCAATATAGAGGGGAGAAAACAAACAAAACCAAACATCAAGCAAAAAATAACCCACCACTAACAAAAAAAAACAAACTTCAATAGCATCAACTGATCAATACTGAAACTTCTCTAGATCATTTTCTTTTTTGGTGTGTAAGTACTTGTACTATCAGTCCGTAGCAAACTGGGAGAAGAAAACATGTTCAAGAGACAGATTAAATATAAATAGGTATATATGTAAATGTGTATACATTTATAGGAGTTTAAACTTCAGTGATGAAACCTTAACACTATAAAATTTTGGACAGATGGGGAGAAACAACACACTCTCTCACCTGTACAAGAAGCATCTGTTTCCTTGCTTACTTAGATTTTTTTTTTTATATCCCATGAGATCTATTGCAGAGCCACAGCTGATTTGGCAGTTGCTGAATAGCTGGTTTTGTGCCAAAAATGTATGTAGTCTGACATGCTCCTGAAGTCCAGGGGGAACCATACAGTCTGGCTTTGTCTATTATGATAAATAAAAAACAAACCAGGGACAAGTCCCTGACTCCAAATCTAAGGTGGTACAGATTCACTTTCATTCCCATTATTTTGGGTAGTAACCTCAATGGCAAATTTATACTACAGACATAGTTGGAATGGTTCAGATCTGAGCTAGGAAGCAGAAAGAGAGAAAATATGTCATGCTCAAACAGTGTTCAAACTTTTCCTTTGCCTATCTTTTCTTCAGAAGTACGCGTATGGTGTCTGAGTCTTCTGCAGTCTTACTGAAAACAAATCAACTATTAGAGAAGTTACCATACACGTAAATAGTACCTGGAATAACTTGGTAGGTTATTGGAAATGACAAATTATAGAATGTGTGTTTTTTATATATATACCCCAATATATATACAAGGCAATATACATTTTTAATAAAACTACATAAAAACATACATGCATATACAAGTGCAGAGAGACACAGAGAAGTATATAAACATACAGCTGTATCTATATATTCTTGTTTTTTCTTGAAAAGCTATAGCTGGACAAAAGTGAAGAAGGCTCTAGTTTTTGTGCCCTGATGAAATCCTCTAGTGGGAGGTTTCACTCCTACCTGAAAGAAACTAACTGGGTATGTCAAGCTCAGAAAGCTTTCTGGAGTAGAGAATGCAATTGGAAAGGGCAATGTAGACTGTAGGGATGAAGTAGCATCGAGGATCACTGAGGGGAAATTCAGCTCCTGAATTTCCAACAACATTCCAACAAATCATAGAATCATAGAACGGTTGAGGTTGGAAAGGACCTTGAAGATCACCGAGTTCCAACCTCTCTGCCATAGGCAGGGACCCCTCCCACTAGACCAGGTTGCCCAAGGCCACGTCCAGCCTGGCCTTGAACACCTCCAGGGATGGGGCCTCAACAACCTCTCCAGGCAACCTGTTCCAGTGCCTTACTACCCTTAAAGTGAAAAACTTCTTCCTAATGTTTAATCTAAACCTGCCCTCTTCCAGTTTATAGCCATTCCCCCTCGTCCTGTCACTATGTGACCTAGTAAGAAGTCCTTCCCCAGCTCTCCTGTAGCCCCCCTTTAGGTACTGGAAGGCCGCAGTAAGATCCACCTGGAGCCTTCTCTTCTCCAGGCTGAAGAGCCCCAACTCTCTCAGCCTCTCCTCATCAGAGAGGTGCTCCAGCCCTCGGATCATCCTTGTGGCTCTCCTCTGGACATGGTCCAGCAGGTCCATGTCTTTCTTATGTTGAGGACTCCAGAGCTGGATGCAGTACTCCAGGTGGGGTCTCACAAGAGTGGAGTAGAGGGGCAGGATCACCTCCCTTGACCTGCTGGCCACACTTCTTTTGATGCAGCCCAGGATACGGTTGGCCTTCTGGGCTGCAATTGCACATTGCTGACTCATGCTGAGCTTCTGGTCAATCAGCACGCCCAGGTCCCTCTCCTCAGGGCTGCTCTCCAGCCATATCCCACTGAGCCTGTATTTGTACTTGGGATTGCCCCGACCCAGATGTAGGACCTTGCACTTGGCCTTGTATGTCCGTGGATATCCAGATGGTGACAAGAATCTTCATTTCAAAGGTCTCGTCTCTGTGAAGATGTTTACAGCTAGATCAGGTAAGACTTCTCAAACTGGTCCCAATGAATCCTTATATTCAGCTGGTCCATGATCCTGTGTGACCAAGCATCTGCATGATCCATTGTTATTACCTTACAACTACCACAATACCTCTCTGACTCACCATAACTATTTGCAAAAGTCTGTTCTGTGTGACCATTTCTGCATCTTCAGAAACAGCTTATGCTCACTACTTACATGTTTTACCAATGCACGGTTTGGTCAATTCTGCAGCAGAAACTATGTGGGGTAGTACTTGGGGTGGTCAGATTTTCCACGTTAATCAACACATTTAAGCACACCAACATTGACTATCAAATGCAGAAGGCACATCAAGAGCTGCCTGGAGGAGGATCATTGGGATTACATGAAATTCATACCCACGGAATACCCGTGCCAATGATTCAACTGCTTTTTGTGAGGGCAGCTGGGAGTTCAATAAATCAGTTTGTTTCAGGTTGGTCCATTTTCTCATCTATGCAGATAGCTAGCCATGGAGTTCCTTAAACATCCAAAGAATTAATGACGAAGTGTCATACCAGGTACACCACAACTGTTAACTACAGGACAATCTCAAATGTCTCCTTTGTATAATACTAATTATTTAAACTCCACAGTTCTTGTTGCAGTTTGAGATGCCCTAAGGTATCTCCTCTTCTTGGCTAGCTGCTGTTCTAAAATGTGAGTATGCTGTTGGTGGTGTCATAACTTTCAGACCTATTCATATGTCTGTGTATCTGAAGACATTTCAAATGATACTAGACACAAATGTTTAGATATCTTACGTAAGTTTCCATAAACTTCAGTGGGAAATTTTATATTTAGCGAACATCCAGGCTACATGTAGATATCCAGATTTAGGTAATTATCTATAAGCTGAATCTCATCCTAGGACAATCCTTGCAAGAGTAGGAAACAGTCATACAAGTCTTTGGTGGTTTTGGACATCTCTAGAAGGATATTGCAATGCTTAACCATGAATCAATGAAGAAGGTTATTTGAATTCTTACTTGAAGATCAGCAGTTCTAATATTTCACTACTTGAAAAGGGTACTAATCAGTCAGCTTTAAAGCAAGTTTTTAATGCATTTGCATGCCTGGAATTTATTATTTGTCAGCTTGCTATTCAAATTAAATTTGATTAGTGTAACCCATTTTTACACATCTGTTCTGTTATAAGGTTTCTTAAGGCACAATATGAAATTGTAAACATATAATTATAGGCCATTACAATTTGAAAAATTAATTAGTCCAAGATATTAATTATTTTAAATACTTATCACATTAAACTTAAAAATTACATTATTAAATATTATGTGTACACAGATAATTGTAATATTTTATTTGTGGTTTACAATAAAAAAATTAAAAGACAAAACACTGTTTAGGGAAAAAAAAACCCAAACAAAACATACAAGCAGCCCTTGCAGTTTAACTGTTCATTTTAAAATTAAAGATATGTACCTAAAGCCTAGTGATGAGTTTGGTTTAGTTTTTAATGACCTGAAGGAACAAGTCAGAGAAAAAAGTATTTTTTGCATGATGAATGAAGAAGGCTTTATGTATGGCAGATCAAAGGCTCATGTGTACCTACTAAAATCCTCACTGCAAAAGTCACAATCACTCAGATGGTAATAAGATACCAGATATACAGAAGTTAGTCTTCCAGGCATTCTTTGTTTTGTACTGATTTTATGAAAAAAAGTTGAGGTCAACTTCCCTGCTTCTGAACAAGTCAGACAGTTTAGATGTTTCATGTATTTTAGCTTGTGGAAATGTATAGTCAAGTGAAGACTAAAAGATATGGTTGTGACATTAGATCTTTTTGTATAAAATGAGATAACAAGTGGCAGAACTTTGGCTTATTCACTTCCATAGCTCCACTGCCTTGGGTTTTGCTTAAATATGGCAACCCAGAAAATAAAGCTAATTACCTGGCTGAATTATAAAATGGCTTTTGAGAGATGTATTGTGACTGAATTATCAATACTAATTTAAAAGATGCTGTATTAAGCTCTTATAAGAAACACTGAAGATCAAGAACATTGAACATACAACACTGTAAGAAGGTACATGTACAAATAAAAATGTCCTTGTGAGTAAAGAAAATTTAGTGTTCAAAATTTTTAAATTCTGAATATAGAAATATTATTGAATGCACTATACTGAGCAAATATTGACAATAAATAAAATAATCCACTACTTGAATACTTACAGTTAATACTTCACATGTGCAATATTTTGCTGAAGTGGTTTCTCTTAAAAGGAGACTACTTATTGTCCCCAACTTTTCTAAATCTACGCAAAATTGTATTTAGAGAGATTTGCACTCTGAGGTAGGTATATGTAATGCATAATATTAGATTTATTTTGAAGGTGTTATGAATATTTCCACACACCTGAAAATTGAAATAAAAAGTCAATTTTGAGGAAATAGCTAATATGGTTGAAATAAAGCTACTGTATGCTGAAGTGTACAAAAAATTAGTATTTTAACCTGTTCTATATTGAAAGATGATGGAGACAAAAATGTGCATTCAAGCAATACATGTACAGATCAACAACACTTAGCTGATGAACTGCAAATGAGTGTCTCATATTTGGGGGACAGCAAAATGCTTAGAAAAACAATTGAAACAATTAAATGTTTAATCTTGATCTTGCAAATTTTGACCATAGTGACTGCAACATTTGCTAATGAGACCATTGAAATACTTACACATCCTTGTTTACTTCAGTGAGAAAATCCTAATCATTTAGATTTGGTCACAGAATTTGGAACTATTCACATGATCTGTAAGCTTTTAGATGTCATTAGCTAAAATTAAATTCATCCTGTAATCTTTCCTGGCTCATAAAATGTCTGTTTCTGTGAAAAAAAAAAACTCACTGAAGTTTACATATAGTTCCATGGAAGAAGAGTCCTCCATTCAAATCTGCAAAGGCTTCCTAAGAAATGTCCCAATCCGTTTAAACCAAATGTTTCAGTAATGTTCTAAGTGCTTCAGGATATGGTTTAAATGAGTTTTACAATGTTATAGTTCTTTATCTGAGCTTAGTCAAACGATACAGTCTTTGAAATAGATGACAAAAAAAACCCCACAACACAACAAACAAACTACACCCAAAACACACCCAAAACAAACAAACAAACAAACAAACAAACAAACAAAAAACAAACCCAAAGAAATTGTTCATTGAGTATTGAGCTATGTAAGCTTGTCTCCCAGGTACATGTTTCCTATAGTAGTTGCTCAGCCAGCTGTCACTTATTCAGTTTTGCTTGTAGTGGCTGTCCAACCGTAATCTCTTCTGCACCCTGCCCTTAGCTCCTACCAAACTATAAATGACAATTCATTGTATCTGCAGGATTTTTTATTTCAGACACTCATTTGTACTGTTATTTTCTACAAGCCACCAAATTTCAAGGAGTTGTACGACTATGTAAGACTCCTATCTTTAACTCTATTTGGAATTAGTAAAAGAATTTACAGTAGAAGAGAGTCAGGGAACAAAAAAGGCAGAGGCAGACTTTATAAAGGCTAGCTTTGGTGGAACAAACAAACAAAAGAAACAAACTAATTTCTGTTCCTTAAAAAATTATAAGTACATAGTTGATTATTAGGCATTGTAGGGAGAAAATATTCTCTTCTAATAGGCTTTTTTTTTTTTCTTTCTTTTGGTAAATGAACTTGAAAAGAGCAAACAATTGTAAGCTTCCTTCGATCATTATAATTCAAAAATGAGTAAAGATGCAATAATAAAACTTTTGAATTTCAGTCTTAAAACTTGTCATTCTATGAACAGTAGAACTAAAACTAGGCTTCATATGAATTTCAGTTATTTACCTCCTGCAGCATTCAGCAGCTAACCTGCTTTCTCTCAGCTTCTTGAGAGACCCTTGTAAAACTTGGCAGAAATTGCTCAGGTACAGAAGTTCTTCATGTGAGAAGGAGGAGGGGAAGCGTGTAAAACTAAAATGTAGTTACAAACACCCAGACAGTTACAGCTTATTCCTAAGTCTCATTTAACTGAATAAATAAGCAAAACCAAAAAAATAAAACCTGAGAAAAAAAATACCCTCCAAACCCCACAACAGATTACAGTGACATATCTCTACTTATTATCTTAGTACATCATGCAAAAGGTGCTGAACTACCCTGCTCCACATTGGTAAGTCTGAGTTTTATAAAAGGAACTATTTCAAAGAGATGAAGTCAGAATGAAGAAGACATAAACAATTATTTTTTTTTTGTTTTAACTGAATTATTGATTTGTTATTTTCTAATCCTACTCATTTAATCTTGTCACAGATGAGAAAAAAACTAGGAATCTGTCTCTTGGTACATAGAAGAACAAGGAGAGCTCTATGGCTTTATGTTTTTTGTACAGAAACATGCTTTGTATTAGGTACATATCGCGAGTTCTTCTCCAAGCCTAAGATAGTTTGAATTAACTAAGAAATGAAAAGTTGGCCAAGAATACAGGTTCAGAGAATTAGCTAAGTGAACTGAGCTTCCACTTTTCATGCAGCAGTTAGTAATGGGGACTGTGGTTAGAAATGATGAGGAATTCTTCATTATGCATCAATGTGCTTAAATCTTCATAAGAATGCATTGATCAGAGTGATCACATCAGCTAAATTTTCTCAGATCTACAGTGAAATAGCACATGAAAAAGAAAGGTTACCACTGAATAAGCAACTGTTAGGCTACCCACTAGACTGGGACTCCTCTGTTCATGTCCCAGACTGATGATTTAGAACTGAGGTTGAGCTTGAAATAATAAATATTGAAGACTGAGCTAGTCAGCAAAGATTTTGCTTGTATTCAATACAGAGAAATTGAAATTTAGAAAAGGGATTTATGTTAATCTGAAACAGATATCTAAAACTGTTAGATGAACCATACTCTGGAAATGTGTTTCTCTCCTTTTACCACAGACTTTAGGGGACATCTTTTTTTTAGAAAATTATTTTAGGGACATAAATTTATGTTTCTAATCAATTCTTTATTGTCATCTGTCTTTTCTTCTGACCAGTCTTCTTCAAATGTACCCATTTTGAAGGCTGTGTAAGACCTCACCAACTACAGATTGGTCTACTAAGTTGTACTGGTTACCTACGTGCTCTGTCTCACCTGATTAAGTTTTATATTCAAAATATGATATACAGTTTCAACTTTCTCTCTTCTATAACTTGTCATGGACAGACATTAAAAAGTCTGAATTTGTCTAAACAGGAAACAAAAAATTCTTAAATTAAAAAAAAAAAAACAACATGAGGAAAATGTTTTTTCATTTTGAGCTCAGTTTTGAAGGGAAACTTGAGATTAAACCAGACAATTTAAAGTTCTACTGTTTAGAGAAGAGTTCCAGAGAAAACTAGTAATTGTATATTTATGTAAATTAGTGTTTCCCCCCAAAACAACTTTTTTTTTTTTAAATAGCACTGTTTTGGGGTTTTTTTTTGTTTTGTTTTGTTTTTTTAATATGTGTGTGAAGGTGTTTTTGATGCTATGTTTAATTCTTTTAGAGATGGCCTAGCTAAAAAATACTTTCATACGTTTTCAGGGTAGCTGTATGTATTCTTAAGAGCTGAAAAGAAAATTCACACTATAACTACTCAGAAGCAGTAATTTGTGACCAAGGAATGATCTGGCATGGAGGGCAAAAAGAACAATTACAGAAGGAGAGAGACAATGACTCCATACAAGGCAGTGAGGTTTACTGATGAGATAAGAAATGTTGTAGTATTTTCTTGTAATAATCATGGAATATGAGTGCTCAGGGGCCGTTTTTGGTAAACAGAACTGGCTCTGGGGGAGTTAAGGTGTCTGATGTTGATTCTCACAGGTTCATTGTTAGTGCAAGTGTTTGTAAGGAATTGTCTGGTGACGTGTCTTAGCAAAGTCCTTGCAAAATCACTTGTGGAGGTAGTAGGACTCTGCCCAATGCCCATGTAAAGTTCAGTAAAGGCAAGTGCAAGGTCCTGCACCTGGGTCAGGGTAATCCTCAGTATCAATACAGACTGGGGGATAATTGGATTGGCAGCAGCCCTGCAGAGTAGGACTTGGGGGTATTGACGGATGAGAAATTGGACATGAACTGGCAATGTGTGCTTGCAGTCCAGAAAGCCAACTGTATTCTGGGCTGCATGAAAAGAAGCATGGCCAGCAGGTCAAGGGAGGTGATTCTCCTCCTCTACTCCACTCTTGTGAGGTCCCACCTGGAGTACTGCATCCAGCTCTGGGGTCTCCCGTACAAGAAAGACATGGATCTGTTGGAGCAGGTCCAGAGGAGGGCCACAAAAACGATCAGAGAGATGCAACGTCTCTCCTGTGAGGACAGGCTGAGAGAGTTGGGGTTGTTCAGCCTGGAGAAAAGAAAGCTCTGGGGACATCTGACTGAGACCTTTCAAACCTTAAAGGGGGCCTATAAGAAAGATAGGGAGAGACTTTTTACCAGGGCCTGTCATGACAGGACAAGAGGCAACAGTTTTCAACTATAAGAGGGTAGATTTAGATTGCGTGTAAGGAAGACATTTTTTTTATGAGGGTGGTGAGACACTGGAACATATTTCTCAGAGAAGTTGTGGATGCCCCTTTGTTGTATGTGTTCAAGGCCAGGTTGGATGGGGCTTTGAGCAGCCTGATCTGGTGAAATCTGTCCCTGCCCATAGCAAGAGGGGTTTGACTGGGTGATCTTTGAAAGTCCCTTCCAACCCAAACCATTCTGTGATTCTGTGATTGTTCACTAAACCTCTTTATATTTAAACACAAACTTATTTTTAATTTACCTCAAGGGGCACAATAAATGTTCCCCAATATAATCCAGTTTAGTCACTGATATATTTAAAAATAGGATGTTATCAGTGTTGCCACATTCTTTACTAAGCTAAGAGCTATTCATATTAGAATTTTATATTCCATTTTTCCCGTTGCTGTTTCTATATTTGTTCTGGTTTTCACTGGGATAGGGTGTTATGTTCATAGTAGCCAGTATAGGGCTATGTTTTGGATTTGTGCTGAAAACAGTGTTGATAATATAAAGATATTTTCATTATTGCTGAGCAGTGCTTACACAGAGTCAAGGCCTTTTCTGCTTCTCACACCACCCTACCAATGAATAGGCTGGGAGTACACAAGAAGTTGGGAGGGGATGCAGCAGGGACAGCTGACCCCAACTGAACAAAGGGATATTCCATACCATATGACATCACACTTAGCATATAAAGCTGGGGGAAGAAGAAGGAAGGGGAGGATGTTCAGAGTTATGGTTTTTGTCTTCCCAAGTAACTATCACATGTGATGAAGCTCTGCTTTCCTGGAGATGGCTGAACATCTGCCTGCCGATGGGAAGCAGTGAATTAATTCCCTGTTTTGCTTTGCTTGTGTGCACAGCTTTTGGTTTAGCTATTAAACTGCCTTTATTTCAACCCGTGAGTTTTGTCACTGTTTTTTCCTTCTGATTCCCTCCCCATCCCACTGGGAGGGAACTGAGAGAGCAACTGTGTCCGGCTTAGTTGCTAGCTGGGGTTAAACCATGACAATATTCCATACTTCTCAACATATATAGTAGTAAAATGTTCATGTTTTAAAGATGTAAAAAATATTTTAATTATGTCTATAATTTCACTTTTTTTTTTTCTTCTAATTAGTTCAAAATAGAGATAGAATTCAAATAGGAACATTTCTCTGAATTGTAGGGTAAGATGTGGAGGGATAACTTTTCTTAAAAGTGTTGTGTGTTTGCAGGGCAGAACAAGTAGTTGATCAGTTTTTGGAATCCCTGATTTCATAACGTCTCCAGAAACTGTAGAAAACACAAAGAAGATCATTTGATAATCCTTTAAAAGAGCTGAATTCCTCAGTCTTTCATTATGGGAATTTTTTAATGCTTCTGTGCAATTAATGCAAAGGATAACACAAGTTTCCTCCACGCAGACTGTAAGTAATTAATGACTATGTCTTTTTTTAAGTTACATGTACTTGTTTTGAAACAGTCAAAATTTAGCCAGTATGTCACCTCTTGAACACTAACAAACACACAATATATTTCAATTCGTAGAAAAATATTCCTCCTCAAGAGAAAATGTCTTCTATACAGCACTGCTTTCAAACACATTATACTTAAAAATTAATCATGACTAGGAAGCAATTAGTACATGATGGTACATTCTATTAATATATGAGTAAAAAATAAAAGATCACCTGTAATTATTTCATTTTCCTTGAATTATTTAAAATTAATATTTCTGAGCCTAATTTTCAAAAATGCACTTTTTGTTGTTTCATCAGCATGTACAACCTAAAGGACAAAGCAAATGGAATTCAGTCTAGGTTCTGACACAGACTTTAAGTTTTGCATTAAGCACAATGAGCTTTGAATTTAGTCTGTTATCAGTAAGCAGGTTCATTGCCCAGCAAATTTAGACACAAAATTGTTTAAACTGAGACTTTTTTATTAAAGTATGAGTTATTATAATGCGCCCTCATAGAATATGTTTGATTAGGAATTAACGAAAGAGGAAAAAAAGAAAAGACTGTCTCTAGGGTTTGGAATTAATTTAATGTTTGTTTAATGGAATTAGAATTTTACCTTTTTAATAATCTCTCTCCCTTATAAAAATTGACTTAATAACTGGAATGAATATGATATTGGATTAAAGAAATGAATTTCAAGTAATTACTTCAGTCTTTTCAGTTTAACTATTTTTTTTATATATAACAGCTTTTTAGAAAGACGTTTCCCAATGTATTTTCAGGAGCTGATCCTAACAAATAGTGGGTGATTTGATATGTTAGTAGGGTCTTTTCTGAGGATCTGTGGTCTGCTCTAACCTCTGTGCAATGGAAGGAAATAAAAAGAAAGAGTTCTCCTGACCAAAGAAAAATTGTTTAAAACTCAAATCAGGTCTGCTTGATGAATTCCTGGTATAAAAGACCTATTTACTGGATTACAAACAGCTGAAATGGCCATATGGTTGAACCATGAGCCAGGGAACAAAGTAATTGTCCCATGGATAACAATAATGTGAACAGTCTCTTAAAATATTCAGCATCAAATCCAAGTTTGAGGTATCCCGTCATATCATAATTTCTCCGTGGATTTTCCCCAGATTCTAACTTATTTGTGAACATCATTGTGTTATTGTTTTCTGTAAAGTTTCTTCCATCATACATATTCTAATTAAAAGTCAAGAGTAGTACCAAAAAAACATTGTTTACAGGTTCATACAGATTGTTACTCAGTCTTATTGTTAATGTATATAGGCTTATTCTTATGTGTCTATGCTTTTATTACATTTTTAATACTATCTGTAATACTGAATTATAAAAAAAGAATTTTCACATTCAGTGGCAATAAATAATCACTTCTACTTAGTATTTTTTTTCCCCAAAAAAATGTTTGAAAGAGAAAATGATTCCTGATATTCTTTGGTTAAATAAGAAATAGTCAGCTTTGAACACTCCTGTCAATGTATGCAGCTAATACGTTTAATGCAGGCTGTCATGGTTTCAGCCGGGATAGAGTTAACTTTCTACCTAGCAGCTGGTGTGAGGCTATGTTTTGGATGCAGGATGAAAACAGTGTTTGTAATGCACTGGTGTTTTTAGCTGTTGCTAAGCAGTCAAAGACTTTTCTGCTCCTCACACTGCCCCACTAGTGAGTAGGCCAGAAGCGCACAAGAAGTTGGGAGGGGATACTGCTGGGACAGCTGACCCCAACTGACCAAAGGGATATTCCATACCATATGACATCATGCTCAGCATATAAAGCTGGGGGAAGAAGAAGGAGGGGGAAGATGTTCGGAGTTACAGTGTTTGTCTTCCCAAGTAACCATTATACATGATGGAGCCCTGCTTTCCTGGAGATGGCTGAAAACCTGCTTGTTGATGGGAAGCAGTGAATGTATTCCTTGTTTTGCTTTGCTTGTGCATGTGGCTTTTGCTTTACTTATTAAACTGGCTTTATTTCAATGCAAGAGTTTTCTCACTTTTAGTCTTCCCCTTCTCTCCCCCATCCCAATCAGGGGGAGTGAGTGAGTGGCTGTGTGGTTCTAGTTGCTGGCTGGAGTTAAACTGTGACATGGGCTTTTAAAGCTTTTCCTTTTCATTAGGGTTAAAAAAGCATTGCTTATAAAAAACAATAAAGAACTTCACAACTTGATTGTGTGTCTATTGCTGTCTACATGTTTATTTCTTACAGAGAGAAGGATTTTGATTGTTAGAGAGCACATAAAATATATTTTCTTTATTTTCTTTTTTCCCCTATCTTCTGGACAAAATATGGTTCTCCATCATTATAGTATATTTGCATTTAAATAGCTTGACATACTTCATACCTAACCCTTAAATTTAATTAAAGTAAACTTTGATGTTAAAAAGTGTGAACTGAAAAACCTCTGGGAGACAATAAGAAAGCATATTGCTAAGTGTCAAAATGTCAAGTAGGTTGGAATTACAAGGTCTACTGAAGGTAAGGAAAAACAGGAAGACTTAATCTGAAGAGATTAAAACACAACTACAATTAAAAATATTTTTAAATATAAAAATGGATTTCTATTTGAAAAAAACAATACAAAACAGATTAATTTAGAAGAATAAAAAACTTGCAAAAAGACACAATTCTGGAAGATATAGATGTAACAGTAGATAGCAAAATACATGTGACTTTATTATGCCTTTGTGGCAAAAAAGAGACCTATAGGTTTTGGTATACATATGCCATTGTATCAGGAAAAGAAATGTCTAAAATTTTTAGATGGAGGTTGCTTATCATCATTACAAATGTTATTATAACTACTAATTTGGAGAAAACCAACAAAGATAGAAAATTAAATACTTGTTAACATGATACACTTAAGAACTACTCTAAGGGGCACTAAAAGGAGTCTTATGAACACTTGAAGTTAGCCTAAAGGCAATACTTGCTTGACATTGGTGAGGAAAAAAAAAAAAAAATCAAGGTCACTTTGTGGAGAGGTTTTTTGTCAGCTTGGCTTTTCATAGCAGAAGAAAAAGTATTTATGAATATAGTAGATTTCTATTCAGTTATTTGGTTAAAAAAAAGAAGAAAAAGTAACAAAACAAATTGTGCCCACCCTTATTTCCTATTAATGTATATTTCAGAGCAAGGAGCCACTCTAAAACCCAATACTATCTTTAAAGAATGATATCTACCAAAGTAGATACTATATATTTAACATATGACCTTTACCTTCTTGTTTAAGACTGCAGTGGTTTCATACTTAGCAGGACATTCTGAATAAAGGTTACAACAGACCATGTGAAGTTTGAAGACCATGTAAAACTAGAGATGCAAGCAGGCCCAAACAGCAATGTATTCATTCTCCACAGTCTTTACTTTCAGGGTCTTCCTAGGTGCTTTCTTTTCTGACTTTGTATGAAAGCTTATTTGCTGCCATTTTACTCAGCCAGTGTGCAGTTATTAAAAGTTACTCTCAGTTTGCAAGACAGAGAACTGTGACCATAACCTCTCCTTTCAAGGAAACCTTTTAATTCTCATTCAGTTCTCTTCTTTTAACTGAAGTTGGACCTACATCAAGAAAGAATAATATCTTCATGCCCTCAAACATAACCTCTTCATTTTTCCCTACCGCCTGTAGCATTCTATCCTTGTCCCAGGTGTACAACAAGGTCAAAATCACGGTCCCTCCTACACTGTTACTCACAATTGGCCTCGATGTGGGAATCCTATGGCATTTCTGATCCAGATTAGGTAGTCTTTCAGGTTGTGTGACTGAACTACAGATGAAGTTTTCCATGAAAAAGATGGTGTCAGGACTTCATGTTCCCTCTGGAAATCTCAGAAGCTTAATGTCCCTCCCTTGTTCTGGGTTGTCTGAAATTTTAAGTAATCTTTTCTGTGCCAATAAGATTTTGCATAAGGATTTATCTGCCTTGGAGGTTTTTGTTTGTTTCCCATTCTCTGGAAAGGTTTAAATTTGAATTCAATAATAATTTAAATGAGAAATGTAAAAACTCAACTTTTGTCTTCAGCTCTTTATGTCTAAATCCAAATAACCATGTCACTGTAATGATATTTTTATGTAAGTATGCTTTCATTCCCTGCATATTTCTTAAATATGGTGTAGATGACTTTCTAAAACTTAAGTTTCTTCCAGTTTGAAGTACAGTTCATAAATCTCAAACAAGCAGACTTAGTCTGTAATTTGATTTGGTATACTGAGAATTCAGACAGGGTATCTGAATAAAATATTTTTTTCTTTTAATTGAAGATAAGAAAACCAGTTGGGTCATCACAGATGAATTAGTATTTGGGGGGACTATATGACCCTCAGCTGTGCATCCAAGGTTTTGTATTTCCCATGCACTCATTCATTCAGCTTTTTCCATGTTTTTTACAAAGTATTTTTAAACTGAAATAGAAACTTTAAAAACAAAATAAAAATCTTACTGAATTAGCAGAATATGCTAACATTTAACATTTTAGAGTGAAGTCACAGTAAGAAAAGCAAAGCCCCATAAAATGAAATAAAACAGATCTCACAATTCCTTTTCCACTGCGCTTTTTGACCCTAACAGCCTAAGTCAACAGACGTAATGGAGAACAATTAGGTTTAGGCTATTTCAGATAAATATGCAGAAACAAAACCAAAAGATGAAGTGCTTCCAAAGGAGATGCTGATGTAATTTCTTTCTTCCTAACCCTGAAAATTACACACAAAAATATATAGATATCTGCATCTGAATTTAGGTTAAAAAATGATGGTCCAAAAGATGACATTTGTCTCACTTAGAAATTCATGAACAAAGGAGACTTCTATATGTGGTAACTCAGGAATAAAATTTAGGGATGATCAGGCTGTTTCCACCTTTATTCCACATTCTATTTCAATTTTGTGTCCATTCATTCTTGTTTGGATGAATTACATTGTTTTAAGTTTAAGCTTAAAAATACCTGTGGGGATAGGGTGAACTGAAAACCCCACCTTTCAAATCTTTCACCTCAGTCCTACCAATTGCTAAGTAAAAAAAGAGAATAATCTTACTTGTAACTCAAAAATAAGAACAAAAAAAAAAAGTTCCTTAATATTTTCCCTATTCTGAGATTGTAATTTTAAAATAATAAAATAGTAAAATAAACTTAAAAGCCTAATAACTTCAAATAAAAGGGCAATTATATTCTCAGAGTTTATCATCTACACAAGTCAGAATCATAGAAATGTTTACTTGAAGAAGCTTCTAGAGAAGCCTGGTCCAGCATCCTTCTCAAAGCAGATTTATCATCAAGACTAAATCAGATCAGCCATGCCTTTTTGTATCTGAAGCATGAAAAACTCTATAGACATGCTTTTTTTCTGCAGCCTCTCTGGACAACCTTTTACAGTGATGAACTTTCTGTCAAGTGAAAAGGTTTTTCCTGATGTCTAATCTCAGCCTCCAAAACAACAACTTCTGGCTCTTGGCCACTGCTACGTCATCTGCCACTACTGAGAAGAATTTATCTCTGTTATTTTTTTAACTGCCCTTCAAATAATTGTAATGACAGATCATCAGCCTCCTCTCTACCAGACTAAACAAGCCTGGTTCCTTCAGCGTTGCTTCATAGGTCATGCTCTAGGTCTCTGACCATCTTGGTAGCTGTCCACTGGACCCCGTCCAATTTCTCAGTGGTGTTTTTGAGGTGTTTTTGTGGTGGAGCCAGTTAAAATAAAACTGGGTACAGTGTTTCAAATGTAACTTCCCCAGTGCCAAAGTGAGAGGGATAATAATTTCCCTCAATTTGTTGGTTCTCCTGCTCCTAACGTAGCCCACTATACACTTTGCTGTATTTGCAATTAATGTACACTTTGGGCTTACATTTATCTTGGTGTCTGCAGTAACACTTAGGTCCTTTTCAGCAAAGCTATTATTCAGCCATTTTGTTCCCAGCCTGTACTCATGCAGGTGGTTACTCTCTCCACGGTGTAGAACTTTGCAGTTCTCCATGTGGAACATGAAAGTGCTTCTTTTGGCCTGGTCCTCAAGTTTGTCAACATCCATTCAGATTAAACTTTATGATTCAGCATGACAGTAACTCCCTTTAGTTTTAGTATCATTTAAAATCTGTGTATGGTGCATTCATCTTCATTAAACAATATGGGACATAGTATCAACTTCTGGGATACTCCAGGAATTACTGGATGTCAAGTCATTTATTACTATCCTATGAGCCAACAGACTATGAACACGTTTGTTGCTTGGATTGTCTTTCATTTTCTATCCAGGACGTCTCCTTGTATCAACAATATCTCTTTTATGTTCATTCATTATTAGAAAGTAGCAAGACAGTCCAATGCATAGCTTTTGGTTGGTCTCTTAAGAAATATCGGGTTCCTATTTGTTTATTAAGCTCTTATGACATTGTCAGGGCACAGCACTAGGGCACTGGAAGCCACATGGCTACCCCCTGCAGCCAGCAGGACAGGGGCATCACCAGTCAGGACCTGTACCACCACCTCTAGTGAGGGCTGAGAAGGCAGCTGGGGGTAGCTTCAACCCCAAGACATCAGACATCTTCCCGTGGGGAAGACGGGGATGTGCCGAGGCTGGCCTAGGCTGTCAGTCTGTGGGTGGATGTGAGGATCAGGGACAGTGAGGGGAACCAGGGTCAGAGACAGCCCTGGGATGCCCTGTGCACTGAATGAAAGTGTGCCATTAAACTCTGAATGCACGTTCCATGGGTGGTAGATACAGCTACAGTGTTCCCTTGAAAAAGTGTTAGGTAGTATGCTTGTGGTGCTAAATAACTGAGGGTCAGGGAGTGAACTCCAGCATTAGACTGCTGACCAGTTTATTTGCTAGTTCATTCCTTTGTCCTGCTTTGAAAAACAGCTTTTTCATTGTGTTGTTTGGGGTCCCCCCCCCCGCAAACCAAATCTATTTACAGAGGGTTCTTCCTAAGCAGCATGCACATGGACTGTCCATCTTAGCCAAAAAATCAGACCTTGGCCCTCTGTTGTTTTGTAGTGTAGACATAATTACATAGACTTCCTTCTACTGTCTTGGATGTCCAGTTTAATTTGTAGGCAGATAACAATGACAGCCTCTCCAGTCTGTCCAGATCACTTACAAAGACTGAAAATCTAGTTACAGAAAGAGGGATGATCCCACTATAAATCTTCCCTTGTAGACAGTTTGAGCATTTTTTGATTGTCATGTGGGGTTAACCTTTTAATTGCTTGGTTGTCTTAAAGACCTGTGCAGACAAAGAACTGGTAGTTACAGGCCAAGGCACAGGTAAAAGGTGTCTTGTGGGACTTAAATATACCAGACAGTTTCTAAACTAGTAGGCACATCCAAATAGTCTGTCCACTGTCTCATGTGTCAACAGGAGGTTAGTGATGCAGTGTGTTCATGGCTCTTCTTTCAAGCAGTCTGATATTCTGACTGAGACAATGAATACTGTAGGACATGTTTCAAACTCATTTTGTACAGTGGGCTGGTTCTGATATCGTAACAGGTCACATTAAGCAAAGCTAGTTCAAATAAAACAGATAGCGTAAACATTAGTGTGAACCATATTGACCTGTTTTTATTATACAGCAAAAGTGGGAAACATAGAACTAAATTGCTTTAAAAAATGTCAATCACACAAGTTTCATAATTAATACTGTTGAAAATATAATCTGTGCATCCTTCTTCTGTATCAACACTATGAAAGCATTTCATTGAACCTTTACCTGTTGTATGAATAAAGTGTTTGTACATAGTATATATTTTCCTACATATATGTGCATAAGCCTAGAACTTGAAGTGCTGATAGAACACTGAGGTTCACACCAAGGTCTGTCCAGAAGCAGTACTTACATGAACAAAATGTTGTATGAACTCAAGTGTACTGTTTCTGTGCCTGAAATGTTACAGTCCCATGGTGCTTGTGGACAGGAGTTAGTTGTTAATTTTACTGATTCTCCATCATAAATGAAAAATATATCCTCTGTCCCGTTGTATGGAATAGATAAACCCAAAGATTCATGGAAATAGGGTTGAACTGATCATATTTGATCCCAGTTTGGTGGAATCATTTCATAATTCCTCCAGTGCAAGTTTCACTCTCTGCCTTAATTATCTTTTCTGTGTTGCTTGTGCTGGTCTTACTAAGTGGCACTCTCATCATCGCCTTTACTAAAGAGTCTTAGAATGTCCTGCCCATTCCGTGCCTTCTTTCTGCCCTCCACCACGCCTCTTTTTTTCCTTGTTTCTCTACCTGTAGTGCGTAGTGATGTGGCAGTAGTATCTTCAGGCAGTTTAACTCTGTTCTCCAGACCAGATTTAGCACTAAGACCTTAAAGGTAACAGTACAGTAATAGATTATTACAAACTTTTAACAGTAAAGTAAGTTCTTGATTATGAATAAATTAAATTGAAATTTATATTTCCCTTATTTTTTCATCTGTAAATAAGGACACTAATAAACTATGTCACATCTATAAGCAGCTCCAAACTGTCAACATTAAGATGTAGCATTTATGATGGATATGGAGAAATCCAACACTATGAAAGTAAAATATTGACATATGCAATATGACAGTCAAATACGTAGTTCTGGTGCAAATTTGAACATCCTGAAGAAAATCTGTTCACCTTCAGAATAATTAGTTGTGGCAGTTTGCTCTGATTCACTGAATAGGTATACACTATAAAATTTTAACTCTGAATTCAAGAATATTCTTCAGTTGTTTGCCAGGTGAACTTTTGTGATTATTCACTGTTTCCCTCTAGCAATGTAAAATTGTTTTCTATGGTATTGACCTTTAAGACAAAGCGGTCTTTCTAAAGAAGAAAACTGGAAGAAAACTAAGCTGACATAAGTGATATGAACTTTAAAGGAACTAATAGGAAAAGATCCTGCTGCAGATGTGAAAACACATAGATTCTTTTTTCATCATTGTATTTTCATCATTACTATGTGAAGGTAGACTAATGTAGCCCTCCTCAATGTTGCAAGGCTTAAAGGATCTCTCTAGTAAATTCATCAATTAATTAATGTAGACTCTTAATGTAGGCAGGATTCCTCTTCCTTGACTCTAGACATTCAAATATTCAGTGTCAGGTTGATTTTTGGCCACGGTTGACCTAGGCTCGCTTTATAGGCAACAGATAGATTGGTAATCTCCCAAGGAAATTAATCTGGTTTTAGATCTCATCTTAAAATATCAATTGCCAGATGGAATCTTTATTTCTCCTACTGACTCTAAGAGGAGTGTAGGATGATTAGCACAAAAGTAGACCTCAGAACCCATTTCTACTATCCACACACCAGGTCTAATTCCAGTTGAGACGCTGTAGGTTATCTGAGGTGTTCTTGGGGGCATATGAAAAAGAATTTAAGGATAATTTTTGTTCTACTGAAAGAACAGCTAGATGTGAGGTAAGATATCTAGTCATCTAAAACACTTCTAGGTGCCTACGCGTAGGCAATTGAATTAAAAGCCCCAAATTTTCAGATATCTGAAGTCAGGGAGGACATACACTATCCAAATTTTAATGATAATCAGTCTTAGGTTCTTAAAGCAACTCTTAATAAAAATATTTTTGCCTTTCATCACAATCTGTCAATAGAACCCATTTCTTTGAGACTGATAGGGAATGCTGACAGTGTGCTAGATCTGAAGGTGATTTGCAAAGATTTTTTGTTATTTTTATAGCATTGCTCCGTTTAAATGAATATAATCAAAGCCCAGAAGGGGATAGCTAGGACAATCAAAGTCAAGCATCTGACAAATCTGTGCTATATCATGTAGAGACATTACGGAATATTTGATGTATAACTGGTGTTTCAGTGATATTTACTAAATTGGAAAAGGGATTAGATTAAATTCAAAAGTAGTAGGAAAATGCAGATACTCTATTGCATTCAAGGCTGTATTCCTTTACACCATGTTTATGTATGGCCCAAATAATTTTATTCTGTTTTTACTGCAATTACCCACTGTTAGAAATGTTCAAAATGCTTCCCTTGATTGTTTTTTTTAATTTCATTTGTCAAGGCTATTATCCCTTCATAGATTATTAAAAACATTTCATCAAATTGTTTGTTATGGTTTCTTTTCTTAATGAACTGTCAGGATACACAGCTTAGCAAAGGGCATCATTGTGTGTCTGTATTCAATAAATAAAAATAGATTCTATATCAGCCACACAGTACACTTGTGGTCATGAGCCTGTATAACTTTTTGTTTCATCATTAAAGTCCTTTACTTCAGTCCTTATAGTTTCTAAGTACCCTGAGACATTTTCCAGCAGAATACATTAATGCATTGTATTACTCACAGGACAATGGCCTGCTTCTGATTTGCTTTTGGTGTGTTAAGTGTTTTCTTGGATGGAAGAAAGATTGCTCAGCAGAGTATAATTAATTTAGCAACATGAATGTCTCCTCCTTAGAGTCTCCATCACCTCATACTTTGCTATACTGATGCTTAGTTTTATATGTTACTGCTTCTATTCATTTACTATGAATTGTGTAAGAGAAAGCTATATGAAATCATGTTCATAATTAAGTTATTCTCCTATTCTCTTTGTTTGAGCCAAAATGTTACCTAATGCTATGATTCAAATATATACATTTCAGATTGTGTTGCCTTTTCCAGTAGTGGTTGTCTTTAACATATGCTAGCTTAATTAATTCAATTACTTCCCTAATTGATTGGTGTCTTATTCTAAAATCAGGCTAATCAGGTTCCACTCCACACTCCAACACCCAGTTTTTCAATTCAAGATCCTTATGTATGGCCAAGTTTTCCATAATGTCTGCATTACAAAGGGAAAATGTAACAATGTGCTTGGATTTATTGCAAGTATATAAAAGTAAGCTTGATGGTATTCTTGACAAGAAATTTTACAGAAAATGGGAACACAGAAAAGCTGCTGACCTGGCTTTATTAAATCACTTTGTATAGTAAAACATGAGATATCACACTAGCTATTTCAGAGAAGGTGAGAACTGGTAAAAGAATTATGCAATACAAGAGGTTTATGAAACAAAGGGTATGCTGCAGACAGACATTACTAGAGGTATTCAAACAAGATCAGGTCTAAGACTGATTCTGTTTAATAGTTTCATAAATGATTTTTTTTTTGCGGGGAAAACAAAGAGTTTGCAAAGGAAATTTTTTGTGGCACAAAGCTGAAGAGAATCAACTGTAACAAAGAGAATCAGAAGACTGGCTAGAAACTGTGAATTTGCCTTGAGAAACGGACTAATAAACATGAAGTAAAAATCAATACCACAAAATATGAGGAGGAATAATTGGAGTTTAATTAAAAAAAAAAAAAACCTGCTATAAAAAGAGGCCTCATTGTGGGAAGTGGGTATCTGCACAAGAACCAGTTTGAATTCAGAAGTACCATAGCCACGGTTACATATTCCCAGTTCAAGTCTGACAACAAACGTTCTTCACAACCATGCATTTTCATTTTATCCTGGGTGTAACTCAGGCTAATCCTTTAGTGTTCTTAATCTGTTTTGAAATAATTAAACTTGGAAGCAGTTAAGGTGTACTGTGACAAGCCTATTGATGCCCAGTCTTTCAAGACTGCATCAAAGTGCTCATGGTAGAGTACCATACCATGGTCTGAGTTTTCGTCTCAGGTCATGCACCCCTCCTTGCTTACGAACAGTGTGGAAGTTAGGCAAAACTGGGGCTGAATAGAGGTTGAGCTATCTGCTTGATTGAAACATAACTGTTTGCACTGCATCTGAATTATGAGATACAGATTTAGATTTATACATCTTCCCCAACAGCTGTGATGTTTTGCAGGTCTACACCCTCTGCAATTTCTGATTCTGAGTTTTGTTGTACTGCTCACAACTGTGAAGTAAGACACCCTAAAAGTGTGGAAGACCTCAGCTGGTCTGAGGGATCAGAATACAAGTTTAACAGTGACCCTGAGCAGATACCCATGTATCCTTGAAGAGACAGGAGAACCCTGAGAAGATCCGAGCAAACAAGGTAAGGGTTGACAAACATCCTGGCTTTTCCCAGAGCATGAACGGCGCATGATCAACAATTGTATTGGCTGGGTGGGTTGTAATGTGAGAGCGGATTGGGCAAAAGAAGAGTGTTAGAATATATGCACAGATAAGCAACCAGGTAAAAGGATATAAAAGAGCGCTGCTTGTAAAATAAAATGTGCGATTGCTGCAACTGGATATTCAGTGCCATGTCCGTCTCTACAATGACATAAAGGAATTTTTTTTCTTTTTTCTTTTATTCTCAGAAAATAAACAGAAGCAGAATTATGAGAAAAGATAATGTAAATGTGCATCAGGATTGTTAGCGGTTGCCGAATCCAGTAGCCAAAGGGAGGTGAGACTGGTGCAGCTCTGTGTCACCAGATCCTACCCATAGTGAGGGTAGGAGCATGTGCTCCCAGTAGGCACACACATGCAAATACACAGAGACACAGGCACACACACACATATACATATATATAGAATCATAGAATCATTTAGGTTGGAAAAGACCCTTTAAGATCATTGAGTTCAACTGTAAACCTAACACTACCATGTCCACCACTAAACCATGTCCCCAAGCGCCACATCTACACATCTTTTAAATACCTCCAGGGATAGTGACTCAACCACCTCCCTGGGCAGCCTGTTCCAATGTTTGACAACCCTTTCAGTGAAGAAATTTTTCCTAATATCCAATCTAAACCTCCCCTGGTGCAACTTGAGGATATTTTCTCATGTCCTGTCACTTGTTGTTTGAGAAAAGACATTGACACTTACCTCTCTACAACCTCCTTTCAGGTAGTTATCGAGAGCATTGATGTCTCCCCTGAGCCTCCTTTTCTCCATACTAAACAAACCCAGTTCCCTCAGCCACTCCTCATAATACTTGTTCTCTAGGCTCTGCACCGGCTTCTTTGCTCTTTGCATGTAAATGTATGTATATGTGGGTATGTGTATATGTAGCCACACAGGTCAACACAGACAGAACACAGACACAAACAGCACCACCAGCACTATCCTGTTCCCCTCTCTGGTTTACCAGGATGAACCCAGTTCCCTCAGAATATATATACATGGGAATATATATACATATGTGCAAAGTGGATCCCTCCAGTAGCTGAGCTCACACTCAGTCTACGCAGTAGGTGGCCCCAGATCCCAGATTCCCTATTTGCTGGCACATGGACATAAAAGCCCCCAAGGCCGCAGCCCTATTCCAGGTGCTGGTACAGCCCCCCATGCACACATACAACTCTGCCCACCTGGCCCCAAACATATGCTGTGGTTCCCTCCAGTAACAGCGCTTGGATGGACACACAATCCATCCAACAGCATCTGGGCCTGGATCTTCACTTTTCTCAACTGTCTCCTGTGCAGAGGCTTGGGTAACAATCTCCTCCCACGGTCTCACTCTTAGAGACACATGCATACCCCTGGCTACTCCAGGTAGAATTTAAGTCCACTCAGTCCAGTCTCTCTGGTTTCTGGCACCATGGACACAGCAGGCCTCCAACCCACAGTCTGAGTCCAGTTGTCCACCCAGACCTGCACACATACACATGCACACACCAAACAGAGTGTCCCACTCAGGAAAAGAGTTATAAGTAGAATTTGATCAGACAGAGCAGACTGGGATGATTAGGCACAGGAAATGGCCAGAGAGGCCAGTACATTCTCAAGTATTGGACAGCAAACTCCTTATATGTAAGTGACACTTTTTACTTATTATCCATTTTCCCATATTTTTTCATCACTCAAACCACTTTGATCCTTCCCTTTTTCTGGCTTTTGTTCTTCATTTGAATGATGCATCATAACTCTTGTGTAGTTCCAGAATGCTCTTCCCCTGCACCCCCACCTAACTCCTACTTGGTTCAAACCAATTTTTTGGAGACTATATCTTAGCCTTTACTGTACCACTGATCAATATCACTTTTGCATTTGGAGAGTGGGAGTAACATGACTCTTCTAGTATCTCAACTTATAATTTTAAATATTCACTTGGTTTTGTAGGTTGTTCTGGTAATGAAAGTTTCTTCTCATTTTGTGTTGTGCTTTATATTTCATCATATTTCAAATCCCATATGCCTTTACAAAATTCTAGGACTTTAAGAAACCCACACTTCATTATATTTCATCTTAATGGGCATTAGTTTACCTGTCTTCATAAATAAAGTACCCTGCATTGCTTATAAAGCAATATTTCCACATGAAAGATAGTTTTATTCATTGCACTGAATGTACTTTTCCCTGAAGAATAAAAAAGAAGAAATGTTCCTATGGTTGTTTCTTCTCCCTTTTCACTCTTGCCTGTGTTTACTTTACTTTCATTTAGAAGCTAAGAAACTTACCTCCTCTAGACTTAAGACTAATTCCCTTAGAAACTGAGATTAAATGATTAACAAGGCATGCAGCGAAGTACTAAATAAATTGTATTCAAGTGAACAGACTAGAATGGTTGCCTGCAGATTGCTTCTTAATATGATTCCAGCATAATCAAAAAGCAAGATCACATGTGAAGAAGTACTGTCAGCAGTGATGGGACTGCATCTCAGCATGATGGCTTCAAATAAATGTTAAATTTTGCCTGTACTTTATGAAACAATGTACTGAAAGTGCATCAAATGTTAATGTAGCTTTCCAAAATTAGTAACATAGTTTTCGACCCAAATCAAAACAAATATATATGTTCAGCTTAAGTATACACACATGAACACATCATAGACACAAACAGTTAGAAACTCTACATAAGTGTATAAGCGTAAACACATATATGTACAGGGTTTCCACTAAAAAGCAAAAGCAAAACCAAACCCAACTATTGAACAAAGAAGTAATGACAACACAAAACACAGTATGCAAAGGTTATAGTGCGGGAGGGGAGGCCAGTTTCAATCTATGTATACTGAAACAAACTTTTCTTTTTCCAAAAACTAAGTTTGTCCTTTTGTTGAAATGGAGATATTTTACAAGCTAATATTGTCTACAGTAGAGAAGTGTAACAGTTTGTTCAGTTAATGTGCTGCTGATTTTCACAAAAGATTTAATGGGGCATATATATCACACAAAAGAAGAAAAGAAAAGTTAACAGAGATTTGTATTTTTATTTCTCTAATTTAAGAAGGTCCTTGTAACTTTTTGCCTGAGATATCAGTTTTGAGAATAATCAACTTTAATGAATTGTTTTCCATAGAGATGCTGAAAGACTCTATTTCTAATGTTCAGTTTAGTTAGTGTGCTTCTGTGTGTTCTGGACAATCCACTTCATTTTGAAACATGGATGAAATCTGTTATAACATAGCTTATTTTTTTTCCTAAGAATAAGGCTCTACTCTACAACTATTACTATTGTTGCAGCAGACAATGAAGAGATAACATTTTTAAGTACTTTGTCTTGCAGTAAGCTTTTAGTACAGAAGTTCACTCTTATAGAGGCTTGGAAGGGGTAATTTACACAAAATTATTCAGGACAAGGAACAGCATCTTTATCCATGAAAGTGGCATTAAACACACAAAAATAAGATGTCATGCATACAATTGTAGGAAAAGATTTGAAATTCAAGCCAGAGAGTTACCTTGGTTATAGTACAAAAATGGTGGGACGGCAGGAATGTCAGAATATTCACAGCCCGACTTGCGTTTTTATAATGGGGAAATAAAATAGAAAGTTAAATTCTGAAGTGCAGTCATGGAAAGTTGCATTAATTTTACACAAATATATTAATTTATCATAAATAATGACTAAACTATCCTTTCCGGGAAGGACATGAGCACTGGCACATCTATTCGTTGTGATTGCAATATGTCATAAAGGTGATTTACTCAAAGGAGAAGAACAAAACCAGAGAGGAAGAAGTTTTCTGTTATAAGAGAGAGACAGCAATTCTGAGTTTGGATCTTGTCTGTGAGTTTGATCCAATGAATTAAAGAAGCTTCTGAATTCTTCTTGTTTGCTCATTTGTTGGTTGATTTGTCTGTTTGCTTTTACAACCCATAGGATTGATTTTAATTTTCTGTATAAACTAATAGTGTTGGTTTTAATGATTCATGAAATTGTGACCAATGAATTAGTATTAATTGTTGATGCTATATAATGACATATGGTTACGTAATAATGACAAGATTAGGTAGGAAAGTAATACAAATACACACATATACTTTAAAAGTTTTTAATGGAGATCAACTACTATTTAATTTTGATTTCTATAAAAATTTCATGTCAGTAGTAAAAGACTAATAATATAGGTGTTCACTTTACTGTTCAGGAAAAGAAAAAAAAAAAGAAGTTGAGCCTAACTACTCAGTTATAACTGGTGCCTTATTCAAATTAACTTGTTATCTTGAAGAAGAAAGCTGAAACCAAGTTCATGTCTTAGTTTACCATCCTAAACTGATTTGAAGGGGGAGCAGAGAATGGTAAAGTAGCTAGTGGAAATTACTTTAATAAAATACTTTAATATGAACATATGTTTTTACACACTGTGTTCACTCATTTTGAGTGGTTCAAAAAGGTCCAGCATGGATTTGACTGTGACAGTCAGTTGCACAGTAAAATAATTTTGTTTAGATCATGAATATTTCTGCTGTACAGTCATTTGCTTGACTCCTCCTGCTGTTATTAAAGGCCTCCACCTTACAGACAAGGCCAGACACAGTCATCGAATGAATAGAGAGGAAAAAAGGGCACAAGGAATTCCCAAGGAAAATGTTTAGCTATGATCAGTAATGTTTGAGGGAATATGCCAACTACAGTGACTAGTGTTAATGGAGGAGGAAGAATTCCAAATTCTGGCAAGAGCTGGTCAAGAACTAGTGCATCAATGCTAAGGAATGCTGGCAAATACATGTTAACAGAATAAATACATAACATGAGTCTTCAGGGTTGCTTTGAAAGGAAAAAATGTTTCCAGGTGGAAATCAGATACTAAGCCACACATCAGTCACTGTGATGAAAATCTATTCTATACTCACTTTATAGAAGGACATTGTCTGCACTAAAAACAATTCTGAAATCTCCAGTGCTTGATGGTAGTGCAACATTTACAGTATCGATAGCTGAATGTATATACCAATTTATATTGCGCCGAGTCCCCATGGCCCCGCTGACCATCTTGGAGCCGTGCCCACAGGGACCTGCCAGTTCATGCTGCACCTGACGGCAAGGTTAACTTTTTAAACTGTACCAAAAAGTTTGCAACTTTTCCCTTTCTCCCATCTATCTGAATTCATCTGCCTTCAACTTTCAGACACTGCAACCAACATGCTAATGTGCATGGCATAATATTTGTGTTGTATTTTTCAGAAAACAATAGCAAAATGATCTGAGCCTTCAAATTTGTTCACACTTTATCACATAAAGAATACCTTATTATATAAGGCAATAATAAACTTTCAAAATCTGCTGTTACATGTGTATGAATGTTTATCTATACCTACATTTAGCTTCTTGACAGACAACTGATACACCAATAGAAGGAGCAAAGAAGTTTTATACATCTTGAGTTCTTGTCTGCCATGAATTCTTGTCAGATGGGTAGGAAGTGAAATCAAACCACAGATTCACCAAGTTGTACTCTAATCTCAACAGCTGAATACACAGAATATATATATATATATGAGCTATCAAAAACGATTACCAGGTTGTAGATGCAGTCAGTAATATTTTTTTCTGCTTTTTTTTTTTCCCCACATTTTATGACACCTGGAGAATCTGAATAACTTATCATTAATTCAACCCTGACAGCATTCTAAAAAGCAAATATTTTTTTTTTCTTTTTTTTTCCCCTATCTGCAATCACTCACAGTTCTTTTCTAGAGTTATGAACCACAAAGGACCTCTATACAAAACGTATAATAAAAGGTATGCTGCCCTGTTACAATTGGAACTTACAGAGTGATAATGGACACAGCTGCTGAATCATTAATATAGTGCAAGCAAAGTAAAAAATAATATTTTTATAATTCAGCTTATTTTGAGAGCAGCATATTCTATTGATTGATGATTTAAATTATTCTCTGTACTTAAATGTCAGAAAGGAAAAGAAAGCAAGTGCTGCAAGGAAATCTTAAAGAATAAAAAGGTAAGTTTACATTTTAAAAGTATGTTTAGACTAAATTACTAGTAAAGCTTCTACCTTGTAAACTCTCAAAGTCATACCATTGATTAAATTAAAATCAGTAGATGATTCTAAATAATCACTCAATTATCACTGTTAATATCACTCAAATACCAAGAGAATAATCTGGCATACTATCTTCAGTGATTAATTATAGGTAATTTTTAAATTACTACAAAAGTATTAAGATTTTATTTTATAAGACAGAAAAATGAGTGTTTAAGAGCAAAATAATCTTTATTCCATTCCTCCAGTGTCTGTTCTGAATTTTGTTATCCTTAAATTAAGCCTGAATATTTTTCCTACTAGGTTTGGTGTAAAGACCACAGCTCTGACACTGTTTCTGTGACTTAGTTTATTCATTGCAGTATGGCGGTTTAGTTTCAGAATTGATAGATATAATTCTTGTTTAAAAAAGTGCTTCATGATTATGGTCTAATCAGCACATTAGTTCATCTGATCAAATAACAAATCAGCTCCAGATTAAGACTTCTAAATGAAGGTGTACTCCTGTGAAACAGGCATTTATATTCCCATTACACTCAGTGGAGAATTAGGCAATAGACTCAAGGGAGCCTATGGTGTGATACAGAGCACCGTAACTTGGATACTTAGAGCTGGGAAGTATCTGAAGTTATTTTTTCCTGCTGGAAGGCCTGTCTTCCAGTAGCTGGTCCAGAACAGTGCAGGTTTGCATTCAGTTGTGTTCCCGGATGCCCTAGGGTGTCACACATGGCAATGGGCACCCGTGTATGGGTAACTGAAACCCCCTTTTGATCCTGAATAGCTCTCTTGACTATGCTGAACATGTTCACCAGGAGTGAAATTCTAAATAAATATGTTGTTGAGTTGTCTTGAAATGTCAGAGACCTACGTGAGGCTGTTGGGCACTATACAGGACATAACAGAGATGTATGCTGTTCCAGGGTGACAACTGGAGACTAGCTAGGATAACCTGGGGAATTTCAAACACTGTTAATCATCTATATTTATGCAACAGAACTAAATCCTAGTTCTCTATTAGATATAATGGCAGCTTCTATACATAGAGATCTTTTCAGTTTCTTACACAGAGGCAGCTAGTTTTATTTTAGAAGACTTAAAGATAGCTAAAACATCTGCATTGTGCTGGAAGCTGTTACAAAGGACATATGGAGGACCTGTGCCTTCCTGGAGCAACAGTTGGAAGCCAGGCAGGATATCATAAGCCTTAATACTTTTAAGACTCAGTGCTTATGTTTGGACAACTAAATTTGGTCCCTATCTCAATCACTGACATTACAATTTATATATCTTAAAGTTCAAATCAGTTACAATCACCTGAGACATTCTAAGGCATATGAAACATCCTCAGAGGACTAGCAGATACCACAGGGGACCTGTGGAGAACCAGGCATTTCAAGAAGACTGTTAATTCTATGCAGGATAGCCCAGGATATACCAAAGAACACTAGGTGTCTAAATGTGGGCAAAGCAATCTAGTCATAGATGTCTATATCTGAATTATTATTATACATTAGTTATAAGTACATGTGGCCATCTAAAGGACATGTCAAATAAATCAGTGGAATTGTACCTTTGTGAGCATTGCTCCCTCTTTTCATTTAAAGGGACTCAAAGTTCCTTAGCCTAGATATGGACAAGTAAAGACGGGTGAGATTAATCTTGTTTTCAGTGTGAATGAGACATCAGTTGCAGAAATTATTCCACATTACAGATAATGATTTGTTTCCATTCCTGTGGTTATTAGTTGTACTAGTAGCTCAGGGTAAGTAAATGCTACTGAGAAAAGTTACCTGTAAATAAAACATTTATATTAAGAAGTAAGACTAGCTATCTCTGTTACCTATGTTCTTATGAGAAATGTGATTTTATTTTTAATCTGAGCAGCTTTAAGACAATGTAAGGCACCAGCAAAAAACAGTTCTTGAAGAGTTTAAAGAAATAATGAAATATATACTCTTCTGAGAAGGGCAACAGAAAGAGGCGTTTGTGAGAAAAAGAGGAGCAGTGACTGCAGCAAAAGAATCATGGTGACTTTAAGAGAGCAGAGGGGGAAGTTATAAAACAATAAGAAATACATAGAAACACAGGGGAATTAGTGCTGAATGATAAGGAGCATGGACTAGACACTGCCATATCCGAGTCAAAATTTTAAGAGCTGTATTTGAGGAGAGTAACTAAGTTGCTAAAACCATGTAAGAGGTTTGGTAGTAGAAGGTTTGGTAGTAGAAACAAGTGCTAATGAACTGTATGGATGGCTTTTAATTTTTCTTCAGATTTTCCTTTGACATAGAGGCTTCATGCAATTTATTTGTAAAATAGTAGACTTTTCAGTCTTTAATGATCTTCTGCATAAATATAATTTTTCACTTATTATTTTACATCGGTTTTGTAACTTCAATTCTCCTGATGAATTTGCCTGGGTTTATTTTTTTCTTTAATATTATTTCTGGAAAAAATTCTTGTAGAAAATATTGACTAATTTAAATGCTTAGTGGGCTCCAATTACTTCAACTGTACTTATACATTCTTTCTTTAGAAATTGTTACAAAGTGTCATTTGATTTTTTTCTCAAATACAAAGTATTTAATTTCAATAGATTTTGTTTCTTTCAAAAATATTTTGAAATAATTTCTTGAGCTTTTTCTGAATTTCATGAAGGCGTATGGGGAATTCAGCTGAATCATTTTTTGAGAGAACTTTAAGAATGATATGGAGCAGAAATATGTTTTAAGTAGCAAAAATCAACAGAAGCAGAGGTTTGGTTATTCCTTCTAAGATCAGTTATTGTGGGAGAATCACTGGGAATGGATAGAAAATACAGTTTAGAGAGCTGATGGTCTGAAAATGTCAAGGATCCAGGATTAAGAGGAAGAAAACGGTTTTGGTGTTTTTTTCAGAATTGCTGGCCCTTTTTTTTTTATTTACTCTTCCGTTGAATTCACACACAAACCACAGCACCTGTTGTTGAATTAATAGATATCAATAGATATATATTTTTATATACGAATTAATCTACTTAGAAAACTAAGGTATAGAGATTCACAATGACACTCCAAAAATGTGCATGGATCAGTCAAAGTCATCTCTTTTTCAATCATTCCAAAGCTATGCGCTGTGACCAAAGTCATTCTACAGGATTTTTATGCAAAATATCATAAATGTAATTTTTTAAGGTTCATCTTCAGTTTCAGTCCAGGCAAGTCAAGTCATTGCATGAATGAGGCATTAAGTCTGAGGTGATGCAGGGTGGGCACAGTGCTACTGCAGTGCAATGCCATGCTATGGCACACAACAGTTTGGAGCAGCTTGGACTACCATTCCATTAGCTTGGACGTAGCATCAGATTTATATAATCCCATGACTTCCACCCTGCAGACAATTTATTTAGCAAATGTCAAGACCACATCTGTCTGAAGACACATCCTAACACTCAGCTTAGTAATACCGCTCAAGCATCAGTCAAAACCTCCTTCTATCTGAGGAGCAAGAATGTCTAAACCATAAATTGCTTCTTCAGTTATGATGACTGGATATTACTTCAAATCTGTTACCAGACTCAAAATAGACTGAAAATCTCCTATCTATGTTAGTTTCAGGGTTTCTTAGAAATCCTACTCATACAGTACTGGAGGCTATCAAAACGTACATGCTTCCAGAGTCCCTGCACACATCTCTTCATCCAGACTGTGGAACAGGGACTGGGAAGTCTCAACATTTTCCTCAGAGGCAGGCTAGATGTCAGTTTTTATCCCAGTAGAGGCTGCAGCAGAATCATCCTGACAATACCAAAGTTATTTGTTGCCTCCTCTTTTTTTTTTTTTTTTGCTTTTTTCTTCTTGGTATTGTTTTCTTAGTTTTCGGGTTCTTCACTGAGTAGCCCAAAGAGGATTAGAAAATGGGCACTAGGTATGTGATCATGGTTTCTTAGGTTTCCAATGACTAAAAAGCTCTGTCTCTTTGACAGAAGTGCTGCATAAAGATATTTTATCTTTATCTTTATCCTTAGAAGGAGTTTAAATTATAAAATATGAAGATAAAAAAATACACAAAGTTCTTCCTTTCATTCTCAATAAATATCTGTTGAAGGAAAAACAAAAAGACCAAACCAGCAAACCCCTCGTCTTCCATACACTTTAAGTATGTTTCTTTCACATTTCCTTGTATCAGATTATCTGTATAAAGAATAACTTAATTGCAGTCTGTTCTCATAGATTTTTCACCTGCAGTAAGCAACTGACTAAAACCCCTTAGGGATCAACAACATTGTAGTGATTTTCTCATTTTACTCAGTTGGTAAGAGGGAAGAAAAAATCTCAAAAAGATTGTTTTTTTCTTCAAGGATTTGCTTTCTTCTACTGATTATGAGAAGGCATTTTTTGTTCAATATGTCATTTTCTTCTTTCTGTTTGTTTCAGGAATTAATTACCTAAAAGACTTTTCAATTTATTTTATACAACCATTATTTGGTGTGAATAAAAAACTATCTATCTAACTATGTTTATTGCAGTACAAGTGAAATCAAAGCTCTTTTAGCCATTTTGAGTTTGTTTTCCAGCTATATAGTAACAGGACATTTTGCAGTCTACTGGGAGACAATCTGCTCATATTCCCGATAAATGAACAATATGATCTTTAAGATGTCCTGGGTTACCATGGATACCAACACGTATTCTGTCTAACACTAAGTCACAAGATGTACTTACACTGTTTCTGAATTAAAAATCAGTTTTCAGAATTGTTAAACATGATAGAATCGTAGAGGGTTTGTTTTTTTTTTTTGGTTAGGGTTTGGGTTTGGTTTTTTTTGGTTTTTTTTTTTTTTTTGAAAGGCATAGTAATACTAACGGTAGAAAAAATGATACTCACCAGTAGTCATTTACAACTTGACATCTTCATCGGCTGAGCTCTCTTTCTTAGTTGCTGAGTGATAATGATTTCATTTTATGCAATTTTACTTTGAACTACTAAAGGTTACTATGGAAACCTCTACTCTTTTCCCCTCTTCACATTCTTTGAACAGGTAGTAAGTCTCACTGTGTGGGGGAAGTGGCATATCCACTGAGACATTACTTGAAAATCAGCTCCAAATTGCTTTTACCATTCATGAGGTAATGTTAAACTGAAATTTGTCAGGCAGTCTGGTAGAAGAAGAGATTTTTTTTTTTTTTTTGGGGTGGGGGTGGAGGGAGTGTACCTAAATATCTGCCAAAAAACTATTTTTTGACTTACTGAAATTTCATCTTTACTTCATTATCATGGTTTATTTTTCTAGTTACTACAAAGTTTTCCAAGACGGAATATAAATGACATCAGCAGTAATCAACATAATAAAAATGGTGCAGGAGATATACCCACATGGTTGCTCTTGTTTTTGTCTTTTGATTAGCTTACTTTTTTTTTACTTTTTCAACCCTGTATCTGACTTATCTTGGAGTTGCAATAGCCTCTATTTTCCTCCCTGTCTGAATCATCCTACCAATTCATTTTCAAACTACAAGTAATGGATAGCATTTGCCAGTTCTTCTTTTACCACCTCCAATTTACTTCTAACATAATCATTAGTTTCTTGCCCAGAATTCATGATGTCTGATAAGAACCTACAGGTGGGTTCCTAACTTACCTTAATCTAAACCTTGGTTCACTATTTAGAATTTTGAAACATTTCCTTTCAGACCAGTCTTTACATTTGCCATGAAATAATCTATTTCTTCGTGTATTACAATCCAATCCTGCCCACCCCCAAGTCTTTAAGAAAGCAAGCCAATGATCTAGGGCTCTTATTTGTTGATGTTTATTTTTAGTCATGTAGTAAAAAATAATAATAATAAAAAATATATAGTTTTTCTCCTCGTCATTGACTCTTCTGGGTTTTATCCTTTATTTGGGTTTATCCGCTTTGATTGGAAAACTTCCAATAACAAAATTAAACACTCAGAAATAAAGCCAATAACAAATCTTTGACAATCATTTCTATAAGGCTTTTGACTGCCAGAATTTAATTTAGTATTTTTGGAACAGACATCAGTAAAGACTTTACTTCACTTTTTAATTTGCATTCAAAGTGGAATTGAAGGGCAGAAGAGACCAGAGCTTCCTTTGCCAAGAGCAGATGTCACATTATTCATCTCCCAAAGTTGCTCAGGCAATATCCAACTGTAAATCATTTTGTTCTGCTACATCAAAGACTTATCCTTCTTCACCACCATCAACCCACACTACATTCAAGTACATGAATCTTACATATTCTGTTCATGCTGTCTAGGAAGCCTGGACAAATATATATTTTTGGTTAATATTTAAATGATAGTTTTTTTGCATGGAAATTCAGATACGGGGAGGATTTTGTGGGACATGGAAATGTCAGGCACTTTTAGCTCCACTTTTTCTTTCACTTTTATTGAAATTACAATGACAAAATCAATATAAAATGTTATATTCCAGATTTAAATGAAGTTTTCTATTCTTTCTTTCTCTGCTGCCAGAAAACAGTAACCTGATATGCAGGCACGTAAAAATGCTCTTTCTCTACCATTCTTTACCTTACTTTTATCATTAGCACTTTTTTTTTTTTGGTTGGTTTGCTTTTTAAAAAGTATCTAAATATCATAATTTAAAACTTTTCAACCAAGAAAAGAGGAATAATTTTTTTTTTTTTTTTTTAATATCTCAAATCAGTTTTGATATGGCATTTGCTCTCAGGAGTGCACAAAAGTAAGTGCGTGGTAGTTCAGGTTCTCCAAACTGATTAATATTTTGATAAACATACCACATCACATCAAGGCAATTTACATTACTATTAAACAAACAGCCTTGTATGAACTCTCTGTTACATCAAGTATTTAGATCTTTGGTTATTAGCTACAAACCATAATAACCAACTTGATTATTTAAAAGAAGCTAGTAATTTCAGTTTCTGTGTTAAAGGACTATGAGTTTCTAGAGATAGATTAGGCTTAAGGAAGCAAGAAAAATAAAACAACATTGTTGACATGTTCAAAGGTTTCCAGTTGTTTTAGAACAGATAACATCACATTCATTTATGAATATAAGAAGTACCATTATACAAAGAACAACATGTAAGAATTACATACTATTTACTGTAATAACACTAATATTGAAAGCAGTAAATTATTGGTGGACTTGGCAGTGGCAGTGTTAGGTCTATGGTTAGATTCAGTGATCTTCAAGGTTTTTTCCAACCTAAACGATTCTATAATTCTAGGACTGTGAAATATTAAATTTATTTTACAAAGTATTATTTATTATCAAATATTTTTTCTCCATGAGGAAAATAAATTAAGTAAAATTCATGGGCTTTTATTCCCCAACTTGTATGTTTCCATAGTCATATGCAATATAATTTATTCAAAAAACAGCTCTAAGGAACTTGAAGTTATTTACTTGCATTTAGTCCTTATTCCACTCCAAAATAATTAATTTCCACACATTGGAATGCTGTCTGAATGTACATAATATAGCTTATATTAATCCATACAGAATTAAATCTGAGAAGGAAGATGGAACTGTTGGAAGTGCAGACAGACAAGAAATTATAATAAGACCAGACCTTCATTAAACTGATGATTTATGTGTCAAACTCCTAGCTGGTAATCTTATCATAAGGTGTTTCTAATCAATATCTTTCTACATGTTTGTTTGGTGATAAATGTCAGTGAATTAACATAGCCAATACTACCTATATTCAGTAGATACCTAGTCAATACTAGTAGGTACAGTAACAGGTAGTCAATACTACCTACAATATCTACCTGTGGGCCTGAAGGTTGGTAGTAACTTTTATGATCAGGAGATGGGAGTTTATGATGCAGCTATTCTCCACATTTTCCATATCAGGTTTCCAGTTAGGTCACTCACCTGTTCTGACCCATGTTAACTAGGAGAACTCTATCAACAACTGTTGGGCAATGGTGGCAAAAGCTCCACAGCTTATTCTGCTATAAGCACTGGGTTACAAGGAATGAAGAATTACAGAGAAGAAAAAAAAAAAAGACAATGAATGCTACAGGTCTAGCATATTAGTTAGCATCCAGTATAGAAACCCATAATTGGGAATGGCAGACCTAGAAGTCCTAGGCTAACTTTGTATTTGAAATTAGAGTTCAACGACCAGTAGCAAGGGAACAGGATCAAGATCATATCTATTACAGCCTAAGTGTGGATTAGCACCCAATAACAAATGCTTTTTTTCCTAGTCATGGTAATAAGCATCCAAAATGTATGTGAACATCTTTGTTTTCAATCACCTTTAATTTAAAGTAGCTGGAGTAAACGTGTGAAGATTCCAAAAAACAAAATGGGGAAAAAAAAAAAAAATTAAGAGATTCAGGAGTTCCACTGCAGTAAACACTTATACTAAAGTGTTCGGTGTTTTTTTTCCCCCATAATATGTTTCTGCATTTGAATTGTACTGTCCTGTTGTCTGACTCCTGATAATTATGAAAGGAAAAGTGTAGGTCTACCTGAAAAAGCCCATGTGATCTTCAGACACCTTTTTTTTTTTTTTTTTTTTCCCTAAAAGCATCCCATTATGTAGGTCAGATACAGGTATTTTTATTACTTTTGATAAGTCTTCTATCTTTCATCATTAGTACACCTTTTGCTATAATGATATTGATTCTAAAAACAATTTTACTTTTAGGCTCCCTTCACTTGTTATTTAACTTCACATTGTGTTTGAGGTCGCTAGTTCTGACATTAGATAAAACAATGACTGTGTTAATTCACTGACATTATCATCAAACAAAATTTACTTTGAAAGCAATTGCTTTTCCCAGCTAGTTAATCTTTAGTTGGATGTAATGACTGTAGTTGCGGATGTAAATTCTTAATGTCTACCTTAAACAGTCTGTAACAGACTTTACAGATGTCCTTACAGTGATGGCTGAGATGATAGAAATTTATGAGATAGATGACATTATGGATGGCAATTTGTAGAGTATGTTGGTCTTTAATGAGAATTTGATTAAGGAACACAGTGAACTGGTGCTGCAAGTTCTTTCTGAACTGTTTACCTCCTATGGCAATGTTTCAGTAAAGAAGGCAAGATGATAGAAGATCTCCTGTAGTTCAGTGGCAATCAATACAGGAAGATAACAGCTCAAGACAAATTTGAAAGCATTGACAGAGGGTTGAAGGAAATAGAAATCACAGAAACAGATGGAGGGGGGTGAAAGCAAAACAAAATGAAAAACCTTTAAAGTCTAATTACAAAGAAATGAAAGATCAGTATGATTATAGGCAAATTTTACTCAGCTACTTTAGTTCAACCTGACTTGACACATTATGAATGACCTTTATTCAACCCTCTGCTGTCTTTTCAACCACAAAATTCATGTGGATTCTGGTACAGTTATTGGTATTCTTTCTATTTCAGTATTGCAGGTATGGTCATTAAATTACTCCTGGGAAATACTGAAATGCTGCTTCATAAATGTATGCCAGTGGAGGCTTTCTCAGAGGCTAAAAGCTATCCAGGATGCATGGGTGCCTGCTTTGTTTGTCGTCCATGTGGGTAGACCTTTGTCTCAACAACTTATACCAATCCATGCTCTAATCTCACCTTTCAGTTATGTAGACTTAGCCTTCAAAAAAAAAAAAAAAAGGTATATCCAGTGGGTGTTCACCTTTTCACTTTCTTCCCAGTTAAAATTTTGCAAAAGGAATAACTGAGCTCTGAGTAACTTGTTTCAAAGTCAAGTAGATTGTATGGCATTCAGCCACGGAAACCAGCTTACATATTTGAGCAACTAGATTATACATCACTTCTTTCTAACCTTTCTAATGCAAACACCAAAACCCCCAAATTATCTCGGACTGATAAACCATCCAAAAGTACAGAATTTGTAATACCCTTGGTAGGCAGTTATTCTTTAGTCTTAAAATATTAATTCAGCTAAGCTATCCTACATAAGCTAGATAAGGAAATAAAAAGAATGTTGCCATTGTGAAGGGTAATTTTATGCACAAAAGCTTAAACTTTATCACAATCCTTTCCTAATCATTTTGGAAAAAATGTACCAAAGCTGGTCTTCCCAGGCAAGGAATAACATAATTACAAAAATTGCATAAATTGTTATCATAATAGGTTTCTGACAATGCTCACTTTGTTTTCTTTCCCCCTCCCCTCCCCTCCCCTCCTCTCTCCTTCCCTTCCCTTCCCCCAAATGCACGTTCTGCATTTCAGGAGTATTTCTTAGCAATTAGAGAGAGGAAATTTCTAAATGGTTTTGGGTTTTTGGATGGTTTGTTTTTATGAATGACATATATAATATATATCAATCTTTTACCACTGGTATTTTCATGTTTGTCTTATATTATTTAAGACACTTACAAAATTAAAACTATTTTGTCTTGCTACCTCAGTGATGCTGAAGTTAAAGAAAGATGCACTACCTTCTAGAATACCTAAAAAAAAGACATCTATACTTTGTAATTGTCTTTTCCAAGAATTTCTGTGGAGAAAGCATACTAGTCAACTAATAAGTAAGATATACTTTTTTCATCCATTATATATTAAAAGAAATTTGAATTGTTCTTGGGGAAATTTCCCTGTTCAAAGCTATGTAATGTGTGTAACCCTTTTATAACCTCCACTGTAACTTTCTTGGGGCCTTAGAAACTTGGCTGTTTCTGTCGTAAGGATCTGAAACCTTGCACTGATATGGCACAGCTGTGCAGTCTTGGCTCAGACCTCCAATAAAATTGCTAAGTTCTGAGAAAGAGCTGTAAAAATATTTGTAGAGGCATAACAAACATAAAAGTACAGATGAATATAGAATTTTGGGACAAACATGCATTAAACATAGCATAACCAGCTGGACAAAAGAAGTAATTATGCTTCTGTATACAGCATTGGTGCAGCCTCACCATGAATACTATGTGCAGTTCTGGGCCCCAAAACTTAAGAAGGATGTTCAGGTCCTCAAATGTGTCCAGAGGAGGGCAACAAGGCTGAGAAAGGCGTTGGAAAGAATGTCCTATGATGAGCAGCTAAGGACTTTGGGCTTGTCTAGATTGGAGAAAAAGAGGCTGAGGGGCGACCTCATTACTCTCTACAGCTTCCTGAGGAGGGGAAGTGGAGAGGAAGGTGCTGATCTCTTCCCCCTGGTATCCATTGATAGAATGCATGGGAATGGTCCAAAGCTGTGTCAGGGGAGGTTCAAACTGGACATTAGGAAATATTTCTTACCAAGAGAGAGGTCAAACACTGGGAGAGGTTTCCTAAAGAGGTGGTCGATGCCCCATGCTTGTCAGTGTTTAAGAGGCATTTGGATAATGCCCTTAATAACACACTTTAACTTGGTCAGCCCTGAATTCGTGAGGCGGTTGGACTAGATGATCATTGTACGTCCCTTACAACTGAAACAGTCTATTCTGGTCTATTCTATGTAGAAGTTTAAGCACTCAATGAGAAAAATGTCAGTTTTTAAAGGTATGAAATTCTGAATAGAAAAACATGGAATCAACATTCCATTGTTAGTCAAGTCATTGGTTGGTCAGTCATCATTTATTGTTTCTTGTGTCATCAGTGTCAACATATTTGATTGGTAATGGTGATTAAACAACAATGAGGATGTTTCCAGGGAGCAGCACAGGCTGACTCTTCTCTCCTGACTGACATCTGCTTTGCCAGAAATAATCCTTCCAGTATTGTCTTGGAGGTGCTTGGACCATGATTGTTTACCTTAGCATCTCGTGAAATACTAGTTATTTTACACGTGTGTTGGAAAATAAATAATAGCTTTATTCTTTTTAGGATGTATATATTTTTGGAGAGTCTTTGTGCACAGTCAAAGATATCTGAACAAAGTGACTCAAGCAGGGGCAGTATCACATAGGATACAAGAAACAGCCATGCCTTTAAAATGTGCAGCTTCAAAGAGTCTGGTGTTTTTTTTGGTTTAGTTTTGCTATGTGTTGGGTTTTTTTGGGGAGTGAGATTGAGTCAAAATAACACATAATATCTCAGTGATCAATTCTGTAATTTTATAAGATTTAATGACTTTCATCATTGCAAAGAGGTTCCTGACTCTCCTCACGCACTTTATCCTTACCATTGTTGCTTTTTTCTATCTATCTTCACACTTTGCTCACCTTTATCTCAGTGTAATGCTTTGCGGGAGTGCAGTATAGATTTCATTTAGAATTGTAAGAGTAGTTTGGGTTGGAAGGGACTTTTAAAGGTCACCTAGTCCAACCTTCCCTGCAACAAGCAGGGACATCTTCAACTAGATCAGGTTGCTCTGTCCAACCCAACCTTGAGTGCTTCCAGGGATGGGGCATCCACCATCTCCTTGGGCAACCTGTTCCAGTGTTTCACTAACCTCATTGTAAAATATTTCTTCTTTATATCTAGTCTAAATTTTCCCTCTTTTAGTGTAAAGACATTACCTTTTTTAGTTAGCCTTCCCTCTTTTAGTTTAAAGCCGTTACCCCTTGTCCTACCACAACAGGCCCTGCTAAAAATTTTGTCCCCATCTTTCCTGCAGGCCCCCTTTAAGTACTGAAAGGCCATAAGAAGGTCTCCCCAGAGCCTTCTGTTTTCCGGCTGAACAACCCCAACTCTCTCAACCTGTCCTCATAGGAGAGGTACTCCATCCTTCTGATCAGTTTTGTGGCCCTCCTCTGAACTCACCAGAACATGTCCATGATTTTCCTGTGCTGAAGGCTCCAGATCTGGATGCAGTACTCCAGGTGGGGTCTCACCAGAGTGAAGTAGAGCAGAATCACCTCCCTTGACCTGCTGGCCATGCTTCTTTCGATGCAGCTCAGGATATGGTTGGCCTTCTGGGCTGTGAGTGCACATTGTCGTCTCATGTACAGCTTTTCATTCACCAGTAGCCCCAAGTCCTTGGCAGGGTAGGGGAAGGGACAGAAGGAATTTATGAATGGACAGACTAAAAATAACCCTGTGTTTGAATCATTGTCTTCAGCTTATTTAATTTTGAAATGTACTTACACAGTACAGCTAGACTGATGTCATAGATGCTACAAGAAGGGTCTGCATAAGGTCTCCTCCATTCTCATTCCTTCGTTTGCTGGTGACCATCTGAACCTGTGACTAAGGATCTAAAGATGAAACAGTGGTTTTGGAGAGATCTTTGGCCATTTAGTGGCAGTGTTAACACTGGCATAGGACAGGAAGCAGGATGCAGGGGTTAAGCAGGGAGGGAAGGGAAGATGTGACTCGACAATGACTAGACACTGAACAATTTTAGTTGCCAAAAGAGACCTAAAGCTTAAGGATCCAGATTTAAAGCATTGTTTTGCAAACACTTTGAGCAGCATAACTGAGCCTGTAGAGAATGAGGACACAAAAGGAGAACAAGGAATCAGAACTGTAGGCAGAGGAAGAATTTCTTAGTCCAAACCAAAACAACATCGCACAAACCTACGGCTACAGGAAACAGACTCTGAAGCCTAAAGATGTGAGCATTCATTTAGGATTCCTATTGGTTTCAGCTGGTCTACACAGATATGTCTGTATTCTATGGTCAAAGTAAAGTTTCAAAACTCAGGTCTGTTGTATATAAAGCCACTTGAGACCAAACCTTATCAAAAGTCTCCTAAATATAGATTTAATGTGCAATTTTTTTTCACATTTTCAATCTATAATTGAGATTCTTGAACGAAAAAATGCACAAAATAATGAAGGTGATTTTAAAGCAGGCAGAATGAATTGGCATTAAGCCAACCTACCACTTCATTGCATTATGCTTTTGAGTTCTGTTTAGTGTAGTTTATATAAGAATAACTTGCTAGTGATGTGACATATACTGCACATAAAAATCATTTGTGGGAGGGTAAGTAACAAACTACATTTTGGAACACGAAGTAGGGTGATTTCTAAGAACTAAAGTTGGATAAAAGCACCATTAAAACTACAACAATTTAGGTATAGTTTCCTAGGCTTACTCTGTCTGTGTCTTTTTCATTTCTTCCTTCTATCCCATATTTTTTGAACTTTCAATTCCAGTTTCAGTGATACCTTACAGTGGATATGAGAACACAAAGATAAGTCAGTTTTTATATGTTTTCTATAATATTGGTGCCAATGTAGGCAAGACTTGGGTGTGTGTAAGTTTATGTGGAGGTAGGAACTTATCAAAATTCAGATTTTATTAATTCCGAATTATTAAATCATCCACTAACAGAATATATATATATATATATTTGAAATTCGGCATTGACAGTTTCTAGAGGTCAGAGAGATGATTATGGAAACTCTAGAGCTGTGAAAACAAAAGAGAATCAAAATTTGATGGAAAAAAAGCTTTCCTTTCTTAATTAACTTAGAAGTTTGGAAGATTTCAAATGTTACTAAATGTCATTTCTAGTTTCTTTAGTTTTAGAAGTTTTTTGCAATGTTTTAGGGTCTTGACATTAAAGGGATTTTAAAACCTCTGTGGAAGCCCACATGGACATTTGCAAAGCAAGTTATAGAGGCTTTTTTTGTGCAAGTGGTGGCTCAGTGAACATTTATCAATCAAAAGTTTTTCTCAGGAGCTTAAAATTGTATTTCCCATAGGGACATTCTCATAACAGAATGTAGTGTGTGTGCCACAGAAGAGTTCCCAGTTACCATTTGGAGTTGCAAAGATGATCTTAAGAAAAAGGAATCTAAATTCCTCCTATAGCACCTGTAGTCTAGTTTTGCAGAGAATCTCTGTTTTAAAAGCAAAACAAAGCAGATGACGTTTTAGAGGCTTATTGTCCTGTGGCAACTTATCCAGATAGTATAATATCAAACAAGTTCTTCTGAATTTTCAATTTCACTTTTGTGACTTATTTTAAAGTACTGCCAATTTTTTTCCACCTTATGAAAAAGAACAGGTCTGAAGTCTGCCTTCAGTTTCCAGAAGGCAATTTAGCAAACAATTTTTATCTTTTTGAGCAAATACTGAGAACTATCAAAGGCTTTTGTTCCCAAGAACAAAAACGACAGAAGTGGGAGACTGTTAGATGTTTTTGAAGAAAGTTTTCAACTTTTACTTTAAATACTTCAGCATCAATGACTTCAGCAATAGAGAGGCCTGGTGCCTCTCTATCTTTTTTTCTTTAAAAAGATACTGACCTTAATAGACTCCATCCAGACTTACACTATTTTAAGAGCCAAAAACCAAATAATTAGAAGACAGGGAAATTGAAATGCCTGCATTTGCTGGCTATGCGCAGATGTTCTAAGAAGCAAATTATTTAGAAGGAATTAATATGTTAAGTGAAATTACTCCAATTAAACTAAACAGCTACAGATAAAGTCAAGATGGTGAAATAGTTACAAAGGCAGCTCTTAAATCTAAGTATCTGTTTTTAAGGAAACTTCACATGGAAATCTGAAAACATCCAATGAAAAAATAGCAGTAATTAAAAAAAAATAGTCTTATCTTCATCCTGTGTTATATTCTCTCAGTATTCTTGCTAGTAGTACTATATCTTGCAAAAATACACATTCTCATTTCTTCTTAGCATTCTTGCGCTAAGTGCATAAAGGTAAAAAAGAGTGGTAGAAAAAGTGTCATATAGTGGTAAAGGGGAAATAAGTGTCAAAGAAAAATATTTTGGAATAGTTATAAAGTATTATTCAATAGATATAGTTTTTGTCACTTTTGTACGTACTTTATTAACCTTACTGTAACATTTCTTCTGTACATCTGCCTAAGTTTGGACAGAGTGCTTGACACAATCTACTACGCAACAAGAGTTTGTTCACTTTTCCGTAAGACATCCAGAGCATGGTTTAATACTTGATACAAAAAAAATCCAAAATATACTATTCATCTTGCAAAGCAAAACACTTGGAAGCAGAGAAAAAAAGAAAGTCAGAATGCTTGTGGAATGTGGTTGTCAATGCTTGTCATCTGTGGTTCTCTGCACATAGTTCCACAGAAGTGAATCCAAACTGCAATCGTACTGCAGTATCCTGTTTCTAGCTTCCTCACATCTCCTGTTCTTCCAATAGCTGAATTTTGCTTAGTGGGACCTTTTAAAAAAAGTTCCCCTATTCAAGATCACACCTATTTTCCTAGAGAACAAAAAGCAATCTGTTTTAATAGAGAGATTTAGATTATGAAAATTTCCCTTTCCTTCTCCTTAACCTCTCTCCATCAGTCCTACAAAGCTCCCTTGGGAGTTTTTGAGATGGAAATGAATGGAGTTATAAAAAAAAATTCAAATGTTTCAATAAGGTTTTGGTTGTATTCTGCAGTAGCCTCCCAAGTATAAAGCAGGAGCTCCCTTTTCTGTCCTTTGAAAATGACTCCCAAAGGCAACATGCTGGATCTATTCCTCATCCTCTGAATAGGACCACAACATTTCATGTGCAGATTTCCAAGTCTCTCTAAACATTGCCTTTAAACCACTCAGTGCTCTTCAAGACATTTTTGCTTCATACAGGTGAAATAGGACATGACATAAATAAACATTTTATGTTGCTCCACTTCTTGTCATTAAGGTGTCATATCAGCAAAAAACAACCCTCATGAGGAACTCATTTTTGTTCTGGTAAGGATTGTTGTGTACTATCATCCTTTGCTGTCTGTAAGCTCAGGACATAAAGTTTTCAAAGCATAAGAAATCTAGTCCCTTGTCTACAGTTTCCTAACAACAACAACAACAAAAAAAAAAAAACAAAAAAAAGAAGGTAAAACAAAACTGAACTCAAAATAACTTATCCTGAATTCAAAAGAAAGCTGGAGCAGATGAAAATTCTTGTTCTCTTTCATCTATAACAAAGTAAGGAAAATTAACAAAGGGTAATATGGGACCAAATGCACACTAGAACATCATATGCCTGTGCATTAACTTTTAAACCTTTGAAATTTATTTTGAGGGAAACTTTCTCCTTAAAAGGCTGAAATTTAACTGCCTGTGGAACATTTAGATTAAATCTAGCTGTCAAAATTAGCTGATAAGCAGTTTGACAAGAAATCTGATATCTAATATGAATCTGATATCCCTCTCCTTCACAAGATTTTCCTTTTATATTGATTTTTTCTTTGTTTACAATAGAAACTCATCACAGTTATAAATAACAGCTCACAGTTCTCTTTACTTGCCACCTAAAAATATTCCATATTTGGAAAGGAATTACACTGAAAGAGCTGCTCAAATGTTAATAAAACACTTTTGCCAGCATATGTCAATTTGTTGAAAGCAAACATTTCTTGAGCTATTATTGTAGTTATTGAATGCAAACATTGCTGTGATGGAAACATAACTTACTTGTCCCTGTAAGCTCTTCCAGTTACACAGGTGTGCGGTATGTGGATGTCGTAAGGTATCTTATGTTTCTGGTGTGAAGAACATCAAAAGCCATGGCTTCAGCACGGCTAGGGAACTATGAACCCAGCTGCAAAAGAATTCAACAGCTTCCCTGTAGGACAATCAGTAGATTGAGGAGGTGAATTCCCCAGCTATCACTATCTGAAGAAGTCAGTCCAACCAGGCTTTGAAAATTCCACAACCACCATGTGAATTTGGGAGTTTTCTTGTTCTGTGCCACTGAACAGAAGTCCTAAAACTGATATAAATCACTTCACATTCATTCAGCCATTTTAAAACACACACAGTGTATTTCGTTCCAGATATAAGAACTACCAGTATTTTCAACAGCAAAGGCTTTCTGTTTTGTGTGATTTTGGGTGCAGAAGAGCATTGGTCTGAATTAAAATTTCATATTCAAATCCAAGTTTTGAAATGGCAAAAGGAACACAAAACCTAAGTTTCAACTTTTTCTACTGGCAACAATTATTCCAGAGGATAGTGTAAATAGACAAGAAAAGAGGGGAAACCTTGTTTAAATTTCCATTTGTCAGACTCCTTGCAGAACGTCTATCACTGAGTCACTGGGTAAAGTTAAAATTTTTACAAAGGTATCTAGAAGAATTACTTTGGGATCAGTTTTCATACTTCAGGTAAGTTTCAGTAGTTTTATAACTCTGTTTATTTGGCTTAAGAGACGTATGAGCTGAATAAAATTTAGTTTAATTCACAACAAAAAATATCAATGCTAAATGGAGTTGTTTCACATTTACTACAGGCTATAAACATGCTAAGCACAGAAGCTCATTTAAAGAATGCATACTCATTAAATTGCTAAGAAATTTGATGAACTATCTGAGCCCTGGAGGTAAGGAGGTATTTTGTACCACAGACAGAAAACACTTTGTATTTTATAAAATAAAATATTTCTTATAAAATAAATATATTTTTAATATGAAATAAATATCCTTGTGTCAAGAATGACTTGTCTGTATGATCCTGTGTGTGTACGAGAGTCCGTTCTTTATTTTTACTGATGATGTGAATAGTTTCTGTTAATATTTCAGGGTTTAATCCCTGAAGGTAGCTAAACAAGTGAAATGTGAGGGCACATTTTCAGTCTAGGAAGTCTCTCCAAGCAAAAATTTTCTTTCTCGACCCTCTATGATTTATGGATGTTGAATCTCACAAAAGTTTGCATTTATCTGCACAGAACACCCTACTCAAAAAAGCTGAATGCCTTAACTATTGCATATTGCTCAGTGCCTATGTCCACACAGCCAGCTGGCTCTTACCACTAGATACACAGAAGAAAAGCTTCTTCATTTTGCGTTCATGATTGTGGGATCATATCCCAAAGTCCTTAGCTAGTCTTTTGGCCTTTAGTATCTGGAGGATGTAACAGAATACCAGCTGGAAATAGGACCTAGGATTAAAGCCTCAGAAATTCCTACCTGGCACCACTTTCAAGCCGCTATAGCAACAAATAACAGTGCTCCCTAGTAGGATGCTGTTTTTGCAAATAAGCAGCAGCTTGTATTCAGCAGCTTGCTGCCAACCAGCTCCAGTTGGCTTAATAGTTTGTGCAGCTGTTTTCACAACAGCATCAGCAGTTATCCCACGCCAGCTGCACCAGGAGGAAATGACAGCAACTTAAATCAACTTAAATCAGCTGCTGCTGAAGGGTCTCGAATGTGTTTTACTTGGTAAAGAACCATTGATAGGGTCATAAAATAATTATCAACATGTTTTCTGGAATCTTCCTTAGCTGAGGCAGCTGGGAAAATATGGCAAAAATAAGCAGTTAGAAACACAAGGATGAAAATTTTGTCTAGTATATGTGGTTAATAGATCTTATAAGTATATTTATTTGGGGTTATTTGGAATACGTGAAAGATTTGTAGTCATATCAGTATGGGTAGCTAGCTGCATTGATTTTGGGTGGCATAATGTTAAATTTCTTCATAGTTGCTTGTATGATGCTAGGATTTGGATTTGTGATGAAAACAGTGTTGATAACACAAGGGTGTTTTAGTTGTTGCTGAGCAGTGCTTACACAGCCTCACGACCCTTTCTGCTTCTCACGCTGCCTTGCTAGTGAGTAGGCTGGGGGTGCTCAAGAAGTTGGGAGGACACAGGGGTAGGACAGCTGACCCCAATTGACCAAAAGGATATTCCATGACATATGAGGTCACGCTCAGTATATAAATCTGGGGGAACAAGGAGGAAGGGTGTTTGAAGTTACGGTGTTTGTCTTCCTGAGTAACTGCTATGCAAGATGGAGCTCTGTTTTCCTGGAGATGGCTGAACACCTGCCTGCTGATAGGAAGTAGTGAATGAATTCCTTATTTTGATTTGTTTGCCTACACAGCTTTTGCTTTGCTTATTGAACTGCCTTTTTTTCAACTCATGAGTTTTCTCACTTTTATCCTTCTGATTCTCTTCCCCCATCCCACTGTAGAGGGAAGTGAGTGAGTGGTTGTGTCAGGCTGAGCTATTGGCTGGTGTTAAACCATGATACTAGCCTTTTACCCAGAAGATGTTAATGTAGTGGCTTGTTAACCATAGAGGAAGAAACAAGATCAGAGGGTGTTTTGTTTTGTTTCTTTTCCTTTTGTCTTATGTTCTTTTTTGTCCCTTTCTGGTTAAAGGTTGCTTACTGGATTTTTTTGGGGAATGAAGATTACCGAAAAAATAACAAAGTAATGGTAACAAGATAGGATGTTCCAGTGAAGGTTTAAGGGAGCTTGTAAAAATATGTTTTATGTCTTAATTATACCAGATAGAGACACAGAGATAGAGTTCAAATATTGTGGAAAACAAGTTTATGAAAAAGTGTATAAAAATGTTTGAGGACCTTGTTCTTGAAAACTTTCTTTCACAGACTTCTGGCTTTACTATTCCTGTAGGCAGTGTTAGAAAAGCATTAAGAATCCTGAACTAGTTCTGTCCTGTTGTATTATTTTGTTTCATGATGAAAGAAAACTGTTATATGTTAAATAATAAAAGACTAATATGCTTCTCACTGTGGTTTTATATCTATAAAATGCTTTTGATTTACTTTAATATTTTTAATGTCAGAGATAAATGGCCTAGAAAGACAGTAAATCAATTTTGCCTACAAAAGCAACAACTCCTTGCTATCATCTGTTTCTAGGAACTGCGTGTTCTACTCTTAGGCATTTTTGGAAATAACTCTGATGTCATGTATCCTGAAGAAAAATACTGAACTCCACCCCAAGGACAAAGAATGCACACTTATTTCTTAAATGTCTGTCTTTCTATTCCATGTAGGAACATCTCAGAAAGCATTTAGCAGTACATAATTAACATTCCTCATTAATTCTGGAAGAGAAGTGTGTGTCTGCCTCGTCCCCCCCGCTTTTGATTACAACCCATTCAGGAGAACTTTATAATTTTACTTGTTTTTCCATAATCATTAACAAAAAAAATATCTTCAAAATATGCCCATAAGCATAGGAAATTTAGAGAGGTGGGACTTCAGGACACTTATAAAGCTTCAGTATTTATATTCTGGCCTTTTAAAAATACATATAAAAAGATCATTAAGATCACATATGATCCAATCATGTCCTGCCTGCTTATAGCACATTGTTGAATAGCATGGAATACGTTTATTGAACATTGGAAAAGTAATAAATAAATGTGCTTTGAAGAATAAGCTTTAAAGTTCAAATTATATTCCAGTTCAATCTAATGCTCCTAATATTAATCCATTATTAGACTTTTGTTTCACAGCATATGGAATCTCTTGTATCAAGATAAATACTGTAGGTGAAGAGGGCTTATTTTTACAAACAGGGGTTAGAACACATACTTCATTGCAATGGTTATGGTCTCATTTTATTTCCACCTCTTCTTAAATGGCAAATTTATTTATATTTTCATACGTATATAGAGCGAGCTATTATAGTGATGTTTAAAAATGTGTTTCTGTACAGTAATATAGTAGTCTAAGTACAAGATATAATTATGTGAACAGATTGTAAAGCCTTAAGTGACCAACAGGACCACTCTGTCTGAGTTATACATACCATAAGAGTCCTTGAAATTAAGCTCCGTTTGAACTAAAAATTTCTCAAAGAAAAGAGCTATTCACAAAGAAATTTTTGTAATCCTGCCCAGTTCTCCGGTGGTATACCTTAAGTCTTGATCTCTTTCATCTCTTCCCATCCAAAGAACATTTTGAAGCTTGCTTGTGAACTGTCTGTGCAAATGGGGTGCACACCTTCAGGAACTCCAAGTCAGCTCTGCTCTGAAAGCCGCATAATGACCTTGCTAAAGGTCTCCAGTACTTCTGCAGACACAAAGCAGGTAAAACTGATCATGAATAAGACCAGTTCATCCTCAGCAGACCATATATTTGCAGCACACCAGCTCAAAGATTCACAAAAGTAAAAACAATAGGCAAAAACTACCTACAGAAAAAGGAACCTTATCTCTGTAGATAATCCAAGTGAGATAACAGGCTATAATGTTAAAATATCAGATATTTGGTATCAGTAAAAAGTATCGTTATTAACAACAGTCCCATAACATATTAATGGATTCTAGCTTAACTTTGTTATCATGTATTTGGATTTTTGATGGCATGCTGAAATATTCTATTAAAGGATTATGGATATGAATCCATGTTAATCAAAGACAAGAAATTCAAAGACTTTAACTCAGCATTTCTGAGTGACTGTACTACTGAATTAATTCATCTAGAATTGTAAAAATGCAAGATAGGGGATAGATTGTACAGCTTTTCTAATTTATCTCAGCTATTTTTACCCAATTCCGTGAATGGCAATGGGAAGTTTACAGTTAAATAATTCCTTCCTCACATTTGTGCATATACAAGACACATTACAAGAAGTTGTCCAGTTGTATGGTAATGGAACAGGAACACTTTAAAAGACTTACACAGCTTCGCTATATCCTTTAAATAACTATTACTGCTACTTTCTTTCCCAGATGCTGGGGACTGTGACTGGTAGATAAAGGAGTCTCCATGGCTATGATTTTATTTACTCTTTTTTCCTTACAGGAAGAGTGTAGGCTATCCTTTGTTTTCCTGATAAGAGATGTCTTTAAAAGCTGTGAGTAGATATGTTGTGATATTGACGACCTGACAACTTCAATGCCATCATCATGTGCCATTTTATCTTCCTTTTTCTGCTGTTCTTTTTGTTGCCCCCATATCCATACAGTCTGCCAAAAATAGGTCCATACCTATTTTATTATTTTTATTGCAAATGTCTACAATTTAAATTATGGGATAACTAAGTTTTTTGGTATTTGTAATGCTCTCCTGTCTGTGAGAACTATGTAGTTGAACTCTTAGGTTGCATTCAAACTAGTAACCAACACAAGAGCGAGACATAGAGTCAAGAATTTGTCTGCTATCATGCAAAATCTTTAATAATAACACCACTTAGCTTGACTTTCACCCATGTCAGTTAAGTCAAAGACAAAATCTGAGCACTGTCCAGAGAATAGCATGTCCTAGAGACTTTCCCAATAAGAAAGCAGTTGCCCTGTTCTGGAGGAGAACCCATATGTACCATATGGATGCCAGCTGTGCCATCAATTTTGCCCTCATGTCTGAAGAACACTTATGGCTCATGTCTATGTACTACCACAGCTGTAGGTTCTATTCTCAGATGAAGTACAGCCCAACATTCATTTGTTTTTTGTTTGTTTTGTGTTTTTTTTCCTGAATGAGTGTTCTAACACCAAATGCCTGTGTAATGTGATTTTGGGCCTCGTAAGACACACAGTTCAGAAAGAATGCTTAGTAGTGAGAATTCCGTACAAGTGGAAGTACTTAGTTTTTCCTATAATTTTTATGTACTAAAGACATAATTCTGGAATCAACTGCCCTCTCTTCCAGCATATGTCTGAAATACTCACATTACAGTGAGTATTATATAGTTGTTGCTCTATGTAGCAGGTAATATTATTTGGTGTATCCCATTTCTCCAGGGATATGGGGTTACAGAATGATTTTGTATACAAACTTGATTTAATCCTGAATAAATAGGAGGACCTGTACCACAATGAAAACTGCATTTCAATAGTTTTCCATTTTATTTTGCTCTATACATTTGCTTAGTCATAATTCATGACAAGCAACCCTGAGACTTTGATTACCTGCTTGACTATGATAAAGAAGATTTACTGAAGCAGGTGTTGGTGTTATCAATATGTTGTTAAGGGAATTGCTTAGCATTTAAATCTGGATTGTTTAATTATTTATGATTAGAGAAATTTGACTGTAGCTACTGAGTGCTGAAAAAAGAAACAATACTGACTGACTGACTAGTTATTATTGATAGCTATCTGTGCTCAGTTAGGAACTCTTCATAGAGTGAGCAGAAAAACTTGCACAAGTTATTTTGATAAAGGTCTTTGAGATGTTGTCATATAAGTCATTGTATCAATAGTGAGAAGTTCACAAACCTTATGTTTATCCTCAAAGTCACTGCAGCAGCCCTTGTCAGAGGTAGTCCATTGATACAAATTAGGGCAATCAAAGAACTGACTCCAGAAAGGAAAGGTAAAAACCACAGCTAGGGGCTGGTATACAAAAAAGAATCAGTGATCATAAAATTTTGAACATATTTTGATAAATGTTTCTTTACAGTTGGTTGACAACCATTCACAGATGTTACCGTATGAGGAAAAGCTTCAGCAGAACTTTAAAGGTTCTGTGAAACTGTATTAGAAGACAAATGTTAAGAACCACTAAAAAAATGCCCTTTTGCAACCCCTTTATCCCCTACTTCATATCACAACTTGGAACCTGAACTCCTGAAAACAGACAGCAAGTTTTTGTGGCAAAAGATAACATGACAGAGAATTCTGTAGCAAAGTGTTCAGACACATCAACAGACTGTCTCTTTGATGGCGGAACACATATAGTCATATTGCTTCTGGTACCCTTTGTAGTACTAAAAAGAAAACAACATCAATGATAATTTCAAGTTACAAATAGCTGCTACTCAAGATTTTATGTAAAATTTTCCATACATACTGTCTCTTTCATTTTATTTTCTTGCTTTATATAGCATTTTAAAATTTTCCAATATAAATCATGCACTGACATTTGAGACATGCTGTCATATAAGAAACCATATTGTACTGTACCACTTTTAGTTACACATTTTTCAAAAAACATGAGGTCTTGTCTTTCGGTTGGTATAAATCACTCTAGTTCTGCCAGCTGCAAATCCAATCCAGGATGTGAATATTTACATTTTTGATGTTATAAATGTTGTCTTGTTAAGAAAATATGAAGAATATTAGGTAAGATTTTTAGCATTGTAAATCAAAGTGATTATATGATTTGAAAAGCACTTTTTTAAAATCCTTTGGGGAACTGGAACATGAGATCTACTTCTTCCCATTGACTTTGTGGAATTTAGATATTTGTTTTTCATTGTACCATTTCAAAAAATACCTAATATTTAGCCATAGATTAGGTGGCCAGAAATTCACTGTATAGAAGAGAAATTCTGAGCTGTAAGTCTTAAAAGAATATCATATTGAAATTCCTGGAAAAGGACATTGTAAATTATTCTATAAATAATAATATATGTACAATATAAATAATTTTAAGCATATAGAACATATACTTAAAATTTCATTCAATACAAAATAAGAATGAAAGAGAAAACATAGTCCCATTATGGCTATCCTGTCCAATACATACATATATATGCCCCTCAGGGATTGGGCAAGGAGGCAGAGGAGTTGGGATTGAAGTAACAAAGCTGAGCCTAGGAAAAGGGGCAAGGCAAAGAAAAGGTGGTTTAAGTTTTGCCTTTGTTTCTCACTACCCAAAAATATTTCAAATGAGAAAAAAAAAAAATAAAAATCCCTGTGTTGACTGTGCTGTGCCTGTGATAGCAAGTGGTAAGTGATTTCCCTGTCTTTATCTAGACCTACGAGCTTCTCATCTTATTTTATTCCCTTGTCCTACTGGGGAGGGAGAGTGAGAGAGTGACGGGGTGCATATCTGGCAGCCAGAAGAGGTCAATCCACTACAACTTAACAAAAGGCCAGGTTGGATGGCGGTTTGAGTAACTTGGTCTAGTGGAAGGTGTCCCTGCCCATGGCAGGGGGGTTGGAACTAGATGATCTTTAAGGTCCCTTCCAACCTAAACCATTCTATGATTCTATAAAAAATATTTATGCAGAATAAACTATATATATAAAATATACTATATTTTTAAAGTACATTATATAAAGAGTAAACAAATTTATGATCTAATAGGAGTAATATTATTCACAAAAATAGGGTATATTACAGGAAAATATTAATAATATTTTCGAAAAGAAATAATACATATTTTTTAAATAAATTATTATAATAAAGTAAAAATCAGAAAATCAAGTTTTTTACATACAAATTTCTGATTTAAAAGAGAGAAAGAGAGATAGCACTTTTGGTGCAGATAAATCCTTAAGTGAAACTTTATTTCGGAAGCAAGCTTTTTTTTTTCCTTTACCCTTTCCCTTCCCTTCCCTTCCCTTCCCTTCCCTTCCCTTCCTTTCCCTTCCCTTCCCATGCTTTCATGGCATTTGTTCTGGGATAGAATTAATGTAATTTTAATGCAATACCACTTCAGCACTCCTTTCCTTTTATTAATAATTTAGATTTAATTGATCCCTTAAAAAATGGAATCCTTTAAAGATCAATTTTTCTTCAATATACTTGAACAGTTCTTGTTAGTGTTGACAGTGAGAGTAACAAAGTAATGCGTTAATCTTAAATATCCAAGAGTGAACATCTCCAAATTTTTATATAAGATGCTGTTGAATGAGTATTCAGGAGGAAAAAAATGGTTACCACAAGTAGTCAACATGCATTTACCAAGGGGAAGTCATGTCTGACCAATCTGGTGGCCTCCTATGGTGGCATGACTGGATGGGTGGATGAGGGGAGGGCAGTGGATGTTGTCTACCTTGACTTCAGCAAGGCTTCCGACACTGTCTCCCACACCACCCTCCTAGGCAAACTTAGGAAGTGTGGGTTAGATGAGTGGACAGTGAGGTGGATCGAGAACTGGCTGAATGGCAGAGCTCAGAACATTGTGATCAGCAGCGCAGAGTCTAGTTTGAGGTCTCTAATAAGCGGTGTTCCTCAGTGGTCAGTACTGGGTTCAGTCCTGTTCAACATATTCATCAATGACCTGGATGAGGGGACAGAGTGTACCATCAGCAAGTTTGCTGATGACACGAAACTGGGAGGGGTGGCTGACACACCAGAAGGCTGTGCTGCCATACTGCAAGACCTGGACAGGCTGGAGAGTTGGGCAGAGAAGAACCTAATGAAGTTCACCAAAGGCAAGTGTAGGCTACTGCACCTAGGGAGGAATAACCCCATGCATGGGTACAGGATAGGGGCTAACCTGCTGGAAAGCAGCTCTGCAGAGAGACCTGGGAGTCCTGGGAGACAAGTTGATCATGAGGCAGCAATGTGCCCTTGTAGCCAAGAAGGCCAATGGTATCCTGGGGTGCATTGTAAAGGGTGTGGCCAGTAGATCAAGGGAGGTTATCCTCCTCCTCTACTCTGCTCTGGTGAGGCCATATCTGGAGTCCTGTGTCGAGTTCTGTGCTCGCCAGTTCAAGAAGGAGAAGGAACTGCTGGAGAGAATCCAGCAGAGGGCTACAAAGTTGATCAAGGGACTTGAGCCCCTTTCTTATGAGAAAAAGCTGGGAGACCTGTGTCTGTTTAGCCTGGAGAAGAGAAGACTGAAAGGGGATCTCATCAATACTTACAAATATCTAAAGGGTGGGTGTCAAGATGATAGGGCCAGACTCTTTTCATTAGTGTCCAGAGACAGAACAAGAGGCAACAGGCACAAACTGGAACACAGGAAATTTCATCTCAACATAAGGAAAAACTTCTTTAATTTCTTTACTGTTCAAACTGGAACAGGCTGCCCAGACCAACTGCCCAGTCCAACTGCCTTCACGACCAAAAGTTAAAGCAAATTGGGCATTGTCCAAATGCCTCTTAAAACACTGACAGGCATGGGGCATTGACCACCTGTCTAGGAAGCCTGTTTCAGTGTTTGACCACTCTCTTGGTAAGAAATATTTCCTAATATCACGTCTGAACCTCCCCTGACACAGCTTTGGACGATTCCCATGCATTCTATCAATGGATACCAGGGGGAAGAGATCAGCACCTTCCTCTCCACTTCCCCTCCTCAGGAAGCTGTAGAGAGTAATGAGGTCGCCCCTCAGCCTCTTTTTCTCCAATCTAGACAAGCCCAAAGTCCTTAGCTGCTCATCATAGGACATTCTTTCCAACGCCTTTCTCAGCCTTGTTGCCCTCCTCTGGACACATTTGAGGACCTGAACATCCTTCTTAAGTTTTGGGGCCCAGAGAAGGTGAGGCCACATCAGTGCTGAATACAGTGGGATGATCACCTCTTTTGACGCACTGGTTATACTGTGCTTGATGCACCCCAGGATGCGGTTTGCCCTCTTGGCTGTCAGGGCACACTGCTAACTCATATTAAGCCTTCTGTCAATCAGCACCCCCAGATCCCTTTCTGCAGGTCTGCTTTCCAGCCACTCCTCTCCCAATTTATACTTGTGCAGAGTGTTACTCCATTCTAGGTGCAGAATCTGGCATATGGACTTTTTAAATTTCATCCTATTAATCATTGCCCCATACTCCAATCTATCTAGATCCCTCTACAAGACCTCTCATCCCTCAAGAGAGTCAACAGCACCTCCCAGTTTGGTATCGTCATCAGACTTGCTAATGGTGCATTCAACTGATGCATCCAGATTGTTTATAAATATGTTGAACAGAACCGGCCCTAGGATTGAGCACTGAGGATCATTGTTAGTGATCCATTGGTATTCCCCTCAAGAAGCTAAACCTGGAACTTGCTTGTGATAATCAAAACCCAACAGAAACATGTAAAACAACAAGTATTAACATATTTATTATTTTCAAAATAAGAGTTATTTGTTAAGGTCTGATAGAGCAGGATCTTTTCCTCCTATTAGCTTTTTGGTCAAGGACTTTATGAGGCTGTTTCATGTAGATAATGATTTCTTGGTCAGTTACTTACCATTTCTATTTTTTCCCCCAGAGCTAGTGAGTTTTTCTGGATTTTTTGGGGTTTTTTTGACCTGATGAAATTTATTTGAAGGAGTTGAACCCCTTCTCTCTAGCTAAAACATTACACATGTCAGTGCTCTCATAGTGTCTCACTCCTATTCATGTTTATAGTATCACTTACTTTCTGCAGTGAGTCTGCTTTAAAGTCAGCCTTTCCTTTTATCTTTTCGAAGCTTAGAAGTAGTTAGTATCTTCAAGGACCTTATCTTCATTCCCTCTGCTCTTACTGTCTCCTGTTCTGGTCGATTACTTTTTCTTTCTTTCTTTTACTTTCTCTAGGATTTTATTTTTTTTTTTTATGTCTGTGTCCTCTAGAGACCAGGAGAGCTACCCATACTGAATTTTTGAACTTTGCTTCTTCTAAATTGAGTGACTTTTATCTGTTAGCTTCAAAGATTTCTTTTTATTTGAAACAGATTGTATAGATATAGGCTCCACCAGAGGTCCATTCCATGCAGCTTGCATCTGTCTAAGAGGCCTGGGGAGATGAAGGAAGCAATAACCACCTTTGTATTCTACCCACCAAGCAGCAGGTGAGCAGTGTGAGCCAAGAGTGTTTCAGTCAGCAATGATTCTTGCCTGCTTCTCTCACTCTTATCCATTAGCTTTCAAATTTTTTTCCTTATCACTCATTATGTTATTATGCCTTACCTAGTAACCAGCCAATATGAAACATCAGCGTAAGAAGTCTTACTCAAATGTCTTTTCACAGCAATCACAGATTATGTACAGGACCAGGTGTTCCAGCACCAGCACTTCTGCCCAAGCAGGCTACTTCAGGCCTTGGAGTGGGAAAGAGGAAACCAAGGACCAGGGCAGGGGAGTAATGAGGTGAAGCCAACAATTACCTGTGAGTTGAACTGTGTTTATATGCCTCGTACAGGCTTATACTGAACCCTTAGGTGACTTTCTAGAAAGACTTTTAGGAATCCATTCTCTACAATTCTTAGGTTAGAAATGCTTAGAGACTAGGAAAGCATAGGAAAATAATTTTGTCATAATGTAAGTACTGAAATAACAGGACTGAAGGTGTTGAAAATTACAATTTTGTATATGGAGTCGTAGTATGATGGTGTCGTATCTTGCTACCTAGAGATTATCACCAGATGTGCTGATCCACTGGGGCTCCTCAGGTCTGTGTGAAGTTACATACACCTGAGGGTACACTGTGTCTGTGCTTCAGTCAGTGTTTGAAGGTGTGTTTGAATTACCAGAGTTGCTGCTGAAGACGACAATGCTAATCCTACAGTGGATGATCTATAGGCATTGAATGTTTTTTTCTCTTTATTGCTGTAAATCTTTTCTCAGTACAGAACCTCTTTTCCCCCTTTCCACTCTCCCTTTCAGGATCAGGCTGATTTCTGGGATAGTGCAATATCTTAATCCCATTCCACTTTCAGAAATTAACAAATCTGTGTTTTACAGTTCCAGGAATATATGATAGCGAAGCAGTAAGAAGCAAAGTTGCATTCTACTTAGACATTTAATTTGTCTTTGATCAAAAGAAGTACATAAAGTTAAATAATATGATGTGTATATTTCCCTGTTGCACTTTCTTACAACAGTTTTGTGGGCTTCTTTAGAGTTAATATCCTCTGAAACCTATCCAGTGCACTGCAGATCTTAGCTAGGGGTAGTATGAGTAAATATGAATGAGCACATAAACAAAATGAAGCACAAAAATTATTATAATCCAGGACCCAGAGGTTATATAACCAGGACATAAAAGCATTGCACCCATATCAATTAGTCCTATTTCTAAGCAGGAATAACCAATTCAGGCACAACAGTGTGTTGATGTTTTGTCTAAACTGGAGTACCTGGTAGAACTTATTATATACAGGTACATACCCTGGATAAATATCTTTTTAAATCTTCAATGTATTCCACCATGAGCCTTCTCAATTCATACACATGTAGAAAAAAATATGGGCAGGGGCTGGGGAATAAAACAAAAGTTTGACTAACAAATTTATTTGAGTAGTAAGATGCAATTCCCAGTACAGATGATTAAAATTGTCTCAGTGGCTTTCACCTCATCATTCTGTTACTTCTGGACCCCAGGAGAGATGCTTACGTAACTAGATTCAGATAATTCATCTGTCTTCATTCTGAGTCTGATACACTTAAGCCTGTTTCAATTTGGACAACAATGTATGATTGTCTGAAAATTATTACCTAACACACTAACACACTCCTACTTTTAATGAATTTATTAGCTCAGGTTAAAGCCAACAGTACTGACTTTACCCAAGATAGAGCAACATATCTCAACAGAAGACCCCTGAGTGAAAACACAGGTGCTAAATTCCTCAAAAGCCAAGCTACTTATGTTTTAGCTACTAGATAACTCACCTTAGCCTAAGGTAAAGCTCTACAATGGATCAGGTGAACTCAATCCAGAACATGCTTATTTCTATTAATTGATAAAAAGGACCCAAAAGGACCCAAAGGACTCAAACATAGCTATCTACAATCAAGACATCAAACAAATAAGGTGAATCTCATCTATAGAGTAAAAAGGATTACTTGTTTTCTCCATCTGCTTGAATTTTACATGAAATTTTAATGGTAATATTTTTGAATATCTGAAATAACATTTTCTTGTCACAAATATTTTGCTGCAGTAATACATGAGAATAAAAATAAATGCTAAACAAATATGCATGTATATCGCATCCCTGTTACATATGTGTGTACTTATAGCCTAGTTTTTAAGTCAGTAAAGATAAATGGGGCAGTTGGTTTTCAACTCTTGTCTTTTGGTAATAAAGCTAAATAAAAATATGTCTTGGGGAAAGCTGTGCGCATTAGGTTAGCCTGTAATGTTTTATAAGATGCATAATTTATTTATATTTTATTACTTTCCAGATTGCAATTAAGAATTATATCTCTGCCCACAATGACTGATAATCCCCTAAAGTAATGATCTAAACTATGCCTCCTCTCAAAAACAGGAACCCATTTTGCAGTTCTAGCAGTAATTTAAACATGGCTCTGGCACAGCTTTGATAGTAGTCTTCAGTAATTCCTCGTTATGATTTAGGTCATCTTTGCAGTTGTTTTTTATTTACAGAGTGGACAATAGCTCAAGGAAGTAATTAGAAATGTGTAATAAAGGGAACCAAAACCTTGTCCATACAGTCATTCCTAGTCTAATAAATCATGCTTGTATATGGAAAGGATTGGCCTAACCGCTACGTTAAAATGTTCATCATGTGTGTAAGAACAGTCAGCTTGGGTCCAGAATCTGCTTTATATTGTACAGGTGTTGCTAAATGCATTAGTTTCAGAGAGATTGTGACCTGCTTGTTAAGTTGTGGAGACTGAAACTTGTCCATATTGCTCATGCAGGCATATGTCCTAGGGTGGACTATTTTCATCACAGCAATTGTTCCTTGGTCCGATACTGAGCTCCTGACTTTCTGTGTCTTAATTACTATTTTTGTGAGTAGTTCATTTAGGAGTATTTAAATAACATGAAGCTCTCACAGCCCAGCTGAGTGCTGTTTTTATGAAACAACATTGAGGGTATGTTGTTCGGGTCCTGGATGTGTCATAAGGGCAAGAGGGTGCAAAGTCTGCTGGAATAGCATTGGAGAACTGTAGAAAGAAGGTAAAAATAGTGCCTTATGGGGGCAGTTCCTGGAATAAAGTATCCCCAGAATCATACAAACTGGACATTGACTTTGAGAAAACTAACTAGACTGAGCCAAAAATGGAAGACAGAGCAATCTAAAAGTTAAGCAGCATGTATATTCACAGAATTCAATTTTCTATACTGTTCCCCTGTCCTGTCTCATCATTAGAGTCTGAACAATACCTTCAAGACAGTATATATTCAGTATACTGCCCCTCTACTCCACTCTCGTGAGACCCTACCTGGAGTACTGCATCCAGCTCTGGAGTCCTCAACATAAGAAAGACATGGACCTGCTGGAACATGTCCAGAGGAGAGCCACAAGGATGATCCGAGGGCTGGAGCACCTCTCTGATGAGGAGAGGCTGAGAGAGTTGGGGCTGTTCAGCCTGGAGAAGAGAAGGCTCCGGGGAGATCTTATTGCAGCCTTCCAGTACCTGAAGGAGGCCAACAGGAGAGCTGGGGAAGGACTTTTTACTAGGGCATGTAGTGACAGGACGAGAGGGAATGGATATAAACTGGAAGAGGGCAGGTTTAGATTAAACGTTAGGAAGAAGTTTTTCACTTTGAGGGTGGTAAGGCATTGGAACAGGTTGCCCAGAGAGGTTGTTGAGGCCCCATCCCTGGAGGTGTTCAAGGCAAGGCTGGACGTGGCCTTGGGCAATCTGGTCTAGTGGGAGGTGTCGGAGCTTGGAACTCAATGATCTTCAAGGTTCTTTCCAACCTAAACCATTCTATGATTCTGTGATTAATTGATATTTACAGAAACCTAATCAGTTTTCTTACATTTCTAAAATTATTTCTGTGTAATTTTGATTTTTGCATAGTTAGTTTACTAGTTTTTCTATAAATATTGCTTTTCAAGAAAACTGCCTTCAAGACCTGTCATAACTTGTCTAAAGTACAGTTTTGTTTGATTAATTGATATTTACAGAAACCTAATCAGTTTTCTTACATTTCTAAAATTATTTCTGTGTAATTTTGATTTTTGCATAGTTAGTTTACTAGTTTTTCTATAAATATTGCTTTTCAAGAAAACTGCCTTCAAGACCTGTCATAACTTGTCTAAAGTACAGTTTTGTTTAATGGACTATAGTTCTAAAGGAAATACACAAAGTTTTCTAATGCCTACCCAAAGAAAAAATAAAAAAACCTCACGAATTATGTAAATGGCACTGCATTAATATGACTACGAAATAGAACATTTTTTATACCTTTATTTACATATTCTTGAAATTATTCTGAGAATATTTATACATTGTTTATGGTATCAAAGTCCAGATAAAATCTGGCTACTGACTTAGGAGGAGAAATGAAGATGTATGCTGACTAAGAAACAGGTAATTTTTGTTGTCTTTGAAAACACATTTGAATGGAACTTGGTTTTCACGTCTCTGTCGCTATTCATGTTTCCCGAGAGGAAAATGTAAAGTATGATTGACTGGCTAGATGGGGGGAAATCAGTGGACATTGTCTGCCGCAACTTCAGCAAAGTTTTTGACGCTGTCTCCCATAACATTGTCATAGGTAAGCTGAGGAAGTGTGGGTTAGATGATTGGACTGTGAGGCCAGTGAGAACTGTCTGAATGGCAGAGCTCAGATGGTTGTGATCAGTGGCGCAGAGTCTAGGTGGAGGCCTGTAACTAGTGGTGTTCCCCAGGGGTCTGTATTTGTCTTGTTCAAGGTATTCATCGATGACCTGGATAAGGGGACAGAGGATACCCTCAGCAAATTTGTTGACAACAAAAAATTGGGAGGAGTGGCTGACACACCAGAAGGCTGTGCTGCTATCCCCCAAGACCTGGACAGGCTAGAGAGTTGAGAAGAGATGAACCTAGTGAAGTTCACCAAGGGCAAGTGTAGGCTACTGCACCTAGGGAGGAATAACCCCATGCACAGGCACAGGTTAGGGGTTGACCTGCTGCAAAGAAGCTCTGCAGAGAGACCTGGGAGTCCTGGTGGACAACAGGATGACCATGAGCCAACAATGTGCCCTTCTGGCCAAGAAGGCCAATGGCATCCTGGGGTGCATTAAAAAGGGTGTGGCCAGTAGGTCGAGGGAGGTTATCTTCCCCTCTGCTCTGCCCTGGTGAGGCTATATCTGGAGTCCTGTGTCGAGTTCTGGGCTCGCCAGTTCAAGAAAGAGAAGGAACTACTGGAAAGAGTCCAGTGGAGGGCTACAAACATGATCAAGGGACTTGAGCCCCTTTCTTATGAGGAAAGGTTGAGAAACCTGTGTCTGTTTAGCCTGGAGAAGAGAAGACTGAGAGGGGATCTTATCAATGCTGACAAATATCAAAAGGTGGGTATCAAGAGGATGGAGCCAGACTCTTTTCATTAGTGCCCAGAGACAGGACAAGAGGCAATGGGCACAAATTGGAACACAGGAAATTCCATCTCATCATGAGAAAAACATCTTTACTTTGAAGGTGACAGAGCACTGGGAACAGGCTCCCCAGAGAGGTTATGAAATCTCCTTCTCTGGGGATATTCAAAACCCACCTGGATGTGTTCCTGTCCAACCTGCTCTAGGTGAACCTGCTTTGGCAAGGGAGTTGGACTAGATGATCTCCTAAGGTCCCTTCCAACCCCTACCATTCTGTGATTCAGCAACTGATCTTCTGGACAGACATATAGCTGTTCTCTTTAGCTGTTTCACTATGTCCAAGTCAGTTTGCAATTTTTTCACTGCCAGACCGTACTTTTTTCTGACTCTGATATGAAACAGTTTATTCTTCTTGAGTGGAAGGAATATATTCAAGAGATATTCATTTTTAAAAGCCTTTAAATTATAAAAAAATGACACAGCAAGGTTTCTTATTCATTCCAGCTCTGATTAGGGATGAGTGGACAGATGTACTGTGGAAGACTTTGTCTAGTGCATATTTTCCTACTTCTTAGAGAATAAATTCCATCATCTGTTTAGAAAGTCTGTAGTTTCAGTAAGACATGTCCACTAATATATCTCAGTGTTCCTTAGAATCAAATGTAAAACCCCAGAAGTGACAACCTGAGAAGTTGTATCTTTCTTTTAATCATTACTATTAATAGGTGAAGGACCGTATACACCAAGACGTTTCTTTGGTGATTATAATTAATTTTCATTATATTTTTTACACATTTACAAAGCCCTATTTCTTCTTGCTTATTATCTTACTAATATTTAACATTGAGTTTGAGGTTTTATATGTAATGTGCTTGTTCTAGATGATAAAGTTTGGAAATATTTCTATGATCTAATCTAAAAGATTCTATGTTCCTGTGAAATATTCCACAAAAAAATAAATCACTAATTTTAAAGAATGAAGCTAAAAGAGTGTATGTGGGTTTGCTATTAAAAAAAAACAAAAACAAAAACAAAAACAAAACCAAAACAAACAACACAAACCAAACCAAACCAAAACCAAAACTAAACTGTTAAAAATAGCTTTGCTTCAAAAGTATTAGTAGGTTTTTACTTTGGAAAGGACATTGGAATTTACTTCTGCGAAGAATAGTAAAGTGTTGTCATCAAAGACTGAATTATAATGTCTCTGAACACATAAGCTAATTTACTTTGTACAGGAATCCTTAGTTTTTAAATTTTATGATTTCTGGGTACTTTGCAGTGTTACCTTTTTTCCCAATTCTAATGAAGCTCCCATTAAAGACACGAAGTTGTCTTCAGTTGGCATTGGAACACAAAATCTTACAGATACTATTCTAACACTGAAGAATCTGAAAACTTTTAATTCTGAAGAAGGCATACTTTAAGAATCCACAACATGCGCTCTCAGCTTAAACTTCAACATCTTATAGTAGCAGAAAAGCAATACAGCAGTGTTTCCCTTTATGACTATTTAAAAGGTTATCTATTAAATCAAAGGCGGGGGAGAGGCTTAGATTATGCTGAACTGAAATGTTGAGCAAGCAACATAGTGATCAAACAGGGCAGATCAAGGTCAGAAGTTGTTTGTTTAGAATCTTTTTCTGATAGCTGATGAGATGGCAGGAGAGAATAATTACTCATAAGCTCATGAGCATACTCAAAATCAAAGATAACGGGCAAAGAAACTCAGGAATTAACTGAGAAAAAATGTTTTGAATGAAAAATTAGGACTATTCTTTGTTGGTTTGATTTTTCACCTGAAGATAGGTATTTCATATAAAACTTTGTCTGGTCTTAGCATATTATGGTTGACTACCAGGAAAATACATAATTTTAACTGTATAAAATGCTTCATAAGGTTATACTAAGTATTTGCAAAGTATGCAGTTTATTAATAGAGTGCTAAAGATTAGAATAACATATGATATACATGCAGAGAAATATTGTGGATTATGAATAGTTTGTGTAATTTATTAAAATAAAAATTAAAAATATAATTTCAAATGTATGTTGTTCTTGTTTGCTCTAACAAGCCATCTGGTACACTCATGTGATCTGAAGACCGTATTACTTTTATAAGGCTTGTTTAAACCAGTGGGACTAGACACAGACTGAAGTCTTCTTACATATATGTACATACAGAGCTTGCTGAAAAATCTGGCATTGCAGAAAGTGACAATTGAACAATTACCATGCTGAGGCCTTTAATCAGTCATAATTCTTACAAAAACTTCATTTGGCAGGATGTTTCCTTCCTACCATCTTGCCTCCAGTCTTTTGAGCCATAAGTGCACTTCTGGGAAGTATAACAGAACCCACAAGTACAGATACATTTTACCACACAATTACTCTGATAAATGGCACAATTCTTTAGATAAATTACTGTGTTTCTAAATTCATATGTCTTGTCAAGTGTGAGCTTGCAGTGTAATTTACATAGTATTGTAGTGAGATATTTGATGATAAATACAAAGAGTCACAACTCCTTTAAGTAGACATTTAACTTGTAATTAAGAATTATAAGAGTTAAGTGCAATGCTTGAAAAGGTTTATTTAAATAAATAGAATCTTCTGGGTCAGTTGTATATTACAGGAAATGTGACAGTTCTTACAAAAGTCTGCGTTCTGCTGAAAACCATTGTTATCTTTTGGTTGTATTTTGACCACAAGAATCAATGGACAAGAAACTTTGGGTACTTATGAGGCTATGTCTGATTCAAAGTCACAATGATAATGAAGTGACTAGTATTGACTCCTGTCCCTGAAGTTCTTAATGCAACAGTGAGAAGTTAGAAAGGAAACTTGAACTTCTTTAGTTCTTTTGTTCTGGTACATCCATGCTTCAGAGCTCAGGTGACAGTATAATCAGATCCAGCCTGTTTGGCATAGAGGTTACATGCTTGCATTTGTGGCAGAATAACTAGATTTTGAAACTTTCAGAGACTCTAGATACCTGCAAGTAGACAAGCTGACTTACTTTCTTAACATTTAACATCCACAACAGATCAGATTGTCTCCTCTCCTGTACTTTCTAACCCTTTGCATTACTCTTGTGATAAATGACTGAGTCCCAAATCGGGTTGCAATTTAAGTTTACAATTTATTAAATGAATAAATGCAAGCAAACAGCGCTGGGTGCGCCGGGAGCCTCTGCTCTACCAAGACGCACACCGTACAGTTCCTGTTTCTGGTTTATATCCTTTCTGCTAATACACATTCTTTAAAAGGTGGGTCTATGCGAATAAATTCCAGGAGTAGGCTTATCTCTTTCTGCGCATGCCCTCGGGGTCTTCTTGGCTCCCATCTGGTGGTCTTCCTGGCTGCTTTCAGGATTACCCCAGATTCCACGTATGCGCATGGCCTTCCTCAGCTCACCCTTAGGGTGACTCCAGATTTTTATGGCTTGACACCATACGGTTAACAGCAAAACCGGTCCTTGTAAAAGGTTTTTACATACTTGTAAAAGACAAGTATGTCTTTTACAAAAAGCTAAAACTATATACATTAACCACTCCATTTCTCTTAGGCCTGCGGTTATACAAGGGTATATAAGACAGAAAGTCACATTTCACCATGCGGCCCTAGTATTAGTCCATATTGACACGAATCAGGTGAACACATTTCACACTCTAAACTTACCCTAGATATTTAAGGCAAGTTGTTAGATATTATTGAAATACAATGACCAGTTATATCTTCCAGAAAAAGGAAAGCCTTGTGTTATACTGCATGGACATTCTGGGATATGTGGGGAGAAGAGGGTGAGGAATTTGATGTATTTACCAGTGAAGCTGGGCTGCTGCGCAACCAAGAACACAAAAGAGTCCTAGGGACCAAGAAAATGAGGTGAAGATAAATAGTATTTTAGTTAGTGGCTACAGACCTCAACTGGAAAGGAGAAGAGAATAAGGGATTGCAGTGCCTCTATGGGCTGTTTCTGCCTGTCCAAAGACAGGCAAATATGAAATCCACAAACAAGCTGTTGAGCAGTTAAATGGACAAGATGGCTAGGAGTCATCTACATGCCTAGTTTTATCCTAACTGGTTATTATAAAATGATCCTCTCATGTAGAACATATGTTTGAGACTCATGAGCTTTGTGAAGGTTTGGAATCTATTTTTAGCTTTACCTGAGTAAGTGTCTAACAGTTAGGTTACTATGAAAATAGCCGCTACTACTAACTTTTCTTTCTTCATCTCTTCTCTTTTCTTGATATGTTTAAATGAAATTCTGCTTGAGTAAGTTGGTAGAATTGCCTAAAATGTACCTCTGATTCAACTCAGAGGTTGAGAGGTCCTCTTAAGCAAGAGACAACACTTGTTCGTGCACTTCGCAATTTTCACTCAGCTGTACAGGTTTACATGGAGAGTCTCTGAATATCTGACCTGTGTATCTCGAGAGGATCCTTGACTAGAGGCCTATTGGAGGCCATTTCTATGGCTTCACTAGAGCCTGAAATCCAAACTTCATACTGAGGAACAGAACTAAATTGGTTTTAGTGAATTAATCTCACTTGACTAGATTTGTCTAATGTAGAAACATGATTCTAATAATCACTATAAACTTCTTTTTCATTGAATAGAGATAAAAAGGCACTTTGAGAGAAGACAAGTAGTAAATGTCCATTTCAAGAAGAAATGACTTAAACACCAGAAGTACCTTTGTCATGGTTTGGACTGGGCTGGCCACTAAATGAATGACAGATGCTCTCCTTAACTTTGTTAGCTGACCTTGGTTGTTTTAGAAATAAGTATAAGCAAGATCTCTGCATACCATTCTTTGGTATTAACTATACATATGAGACATTTTGCCCAGAGAGATTGTTGAGGCCCCACCCCTGGGGGTGTTCAAGGCCAGGCTGGACATGGTCTTGGGCAACCTGGTCTAGTGGGAGGTGTCCCTGCCCACGGCAGGGGGGTTGGAACTCAACGATCTTCAGGGTCCCTTCCAACCTAAACCATTCTATGATTCTATGACATTATCTGCTAGAAGCAGACACTATCTGAAAAATATGCCATTAATTTCAGTCAGTTAGAAGAGGCTTAACTGAAAAGTAAAATTGATGAAAACAAAATTGGTTCTGTTCTGCCTCAAACCAGGACAGCCTTCAGTTACGATAAGTGGTGTCGGGGTGACACGGATAGCTACATTATCCATACACATCTAAAGTTACAGAAAATTAAACTTAGCCATTGCACCTTGACCTTAACTTTTATTTGCATTCTTTTAAAGAGCATAGATTTTACTGCTATTAACATGAAGGGAAATGCATTTCTTTAATTGATATATACTTTATTAAAGCAGAGTTCCATTTTTTTTTTTTTTACAATCAATACTGATTTTTTCTAATAAAATGCTATTTTTTCATGCATTGGCATTCTTATGTATTTTTTTTCTTTATATCCATGTTTTAAAGAAATTGCTTAGTCTAGGAGAACTATGAATAAATACCATGAGGAGGGAACCTGCTATTGGCTAAACCTGAAGTTAGAGATCAAGGTAAGCTACTTATTTCGGAATGCAGGCCACATAAAAAAAAGCATAAATGTGTTAACTTTTTTCAGCTCATTTTCTTGCAAGCAGTGTATTTCTCAAATTTTTTTTTTTGATAAAACTTCTCATTATAATAATTCTGTATGTTTTTTTATATCCCAAGGGTCAAAAATATTAGTGTACTCAACTGTGGAAACATGTATAAAAGACAAAAATAAGTGAAAATGTAGACATTATTGTTCCAAAAATGATGATGTGTAGATTGCATAACTATTATCTCAAACAAACAATCTGAATAATCATAGAATTAAAATGTTTGACAAATTATTATGTATTTCTTTGGTGAAATTTCCTTTATCTATTTTAGATGCTCTACATTCCTTTATCGATATATTTAAGTAATGCAAATTAATGAAAAGTAAAAGAAAAAACTTCTCAGTAGAGCAACCAGAGGTTTGCATGATTTTGATAATTTAACCCACTTTTAAATAATCTCAAATGCTTGTTTAATTGTCTTGATGCTTGAAGAGGTGGTAGCATTTTTAAAACTCTAAGTTTTAACAGGGAATTTTAAAGTTATATTTAAAGATTTGTTGAATACCATTGAACACTGATATGTGACTTTCTGTATAAATCATTCTAGTAAGTGTTAACTGCTTGCAGTTTGTCAGCGTTTTCACAGCATGGTAAGGCTGTAGAGCTGCCAGTGGTATGTCTGCAACTTTTCAGTGAAGTGTGCCAGCCATTAGATAACTTGATGACATTTTCTTTAAAAATTACTTAAGATTCTAGATAATGTTATTGCACATTGGAGTACTTAGAAATAATTTCTCAGACAAGCAAACTATCCTAAAACTTCTATTCCCAAATCTTGTGAAGATTTTCTATCTCAAGACACCCTTGCTTTTATTCTGATTAATAGCTTTCTTTAAAATCGCAGAATCACAGAAGAGTTGAGGTTGGAAGGGATTTCTCAAGGTCATCTAGTCCAACCACATTGCACAAGTAGGGCCACTAAAGGCCAGCTTTCCATGATAATGTCTAGATGGCTTTTGAATGGGTCCAAGAATGGAGCTTCAACAACCTCCCTGGGCAATCTACTCCAGTGCTATTCACCTTCACAGAAAAAAAAAAAAAAATCTTTCCTCATGTTGAATGGGAACCTCCTATGTTTCAATTTGTACCCATTGCCTTTGTTCCTGCCACTGGGCACCAATGAAAGGGCCTGGCTCTGTCCTCTTTACAGCCTCCCTTCAGGTATGAATCATAGAATCATAGAATGGTTTAGGTTGGAAAGGACCTTGAAGATCACCGAGTTCCAACCCCCCTTCCGTGGGCAGGGACACCTCCCACTAGACCAGGTTGCCCAAGACCATGTCCAGCCTGGCCTTGAACACCCCCAGGGGTGGGGCCTCAACAACCTCTCTGGGCAACCTGTTCCAGCGCCTTACTACCCTTAAAGTGGAAAACTTCTTCCTCATGTTTAATCTAAACCTGCCCTCTTCCAGTTTATATCCATTCCCCCTCTTCCTGTCACTACATGCCCTAATAAAAAGTCCTTCCCCAGCTCTCCTGTAGGCCCCCTTTAGGGACTGGAAGGCCGCAATAATACACAATAATAACAATTCCCCTGAGCCTTCTCTTCTCTAGGCTGCAGACCCAGCACTCAGCCTTTTCCTATATGTGAGGTCATGCTAGTACTGAGGTCCAGGGTTGTGGGCTTGCTTTCCATCATCCTCCCTGACCTCAGGATCCTGGATTACACCACCTCGTGGTCACTGCAGCCAAGACTGACTTTGTTCTTCACATTTCCAATGAGCCCCTCATTGGTGATTATGAGGTCCAGAAATGCACTTCTCCTCATTGGCTCCTCTATCACTAGTAGGTGGAATTTATCATCAATGCAGTCCAGAAATCTCCTTGGTTGTTTATGCCTTGCTGTGTTGTCCCTCCAACAGATATCAGGGTGGTTGAAGTCTCCCATGAGGACCAGGGCTTTCCAATCTGAGGCTATTTCTGTCTGTTTGTAAAGGGCTCATCCACTTGTTCTTCCTATTTGTGTGGCCTTTAACAGACATCCACTGTAATGCCAGCTTTGCTTATCCTCTCCTTAATCCTAAACCAGAACCTGTCCATCAGCTTCTCTTCCATCCTCAGGAAAAATCCCCAGCCAAAATGCCCTAGGAAAAAAATTATATGTTCCCCCTTTGTATTGTTTTGGCCTCATTTTCCAAGGAAAGATGACTTACATAATCACACTAGATAACTCTTAAACCCATTATCTAATTTCAGGCAAAGCTGAAAGGAGATGAGATTTCAAAGGCAGGAATTCCCAGCAAGTTGACTAAAGATTAACACCTAGATAGAGAGAAAAGACAAAAATTTTGGAAAGCCTGCACAGTAAGTGCAGCAATTGATCATCATATGAGTATTTGGAGTTAATCAGACCATATATAGCTAGGAACCATCCTAGGATATGCTGCTTCTTGTCTGACTAGTGCTCAGGGATGTCAGAGAAGTGAGGTATTATGCTGAAGGAGAGTCTGCAAGGAAAATGAAAAAAAGATGGATTTGGAAGAACGCTGAGAATGTTGCAAAATGACAATGTTATGGACCACAGGAACTATGACAGAAAATAATGGAAAATGCTTCATGCTTTCATTAGTTTCTCTGGTTACTAAATAAAACATTTATTTTCATTTCTAGTTATTAATTTTGCATAATTTAATCTGATGGAAAAAGCATGATTGACAATCTTGATAATCAAAGTCATTAACAAAGGTTATACAAAACTGACACTGTCCTAGTTTCAGCCTTTCCTCTTTCCAATAAGTTTAAAATATGATCTGAGGAAACACTGCAGGAGGTGAGAAGTCAATTTGTGCTTTCATCCTGTGGAAATTTGTTTCTGTGCTGTGTTTACACAGATTGGCTTATGTTACTTCTGATGGTAAGTTTTTATCATACACACTTCTCCATCAGAAACTGGAATGAGACCAGCAGCTCGTTTTGTATAAGCCACCCAGCAGTCTGGACAATGTTTCCTAACCAGGGATGCATCTGAACAAGTGACATATAGATTAAAATAAATGGCACTCATTTGTCATCTAAGCTACAATATTCCTACTGAAGGTCCTTTTTATTATTAGCATTATTCTATTTCCAGTGATTCAGGTAAGTAGTGAATAAACAAGTTAAGTACCCAAGTGCATTGAAATATTAATACAATACACAAAATCCTCTCTCTACTGAAATTGATAAACTATTTTTGCTCAAATTTTCAAACAAGCTGAAAAAAAGTAATTTGGTATCTTTTAAAAGGGAATCTTGACATCTTAAAGTGAAATTATATTAGAAATACAGGGCACCTCTCCTATAAAGACAGGTTGAGAGCTTTGGGGTTGTTCAGCTGGGAGAAGACTCTGGGGAGATCTTAAAGCAGCTTTCCAATAGCTGAAGGGAGCCTACAAGAAGGCTGGAGAGGGACTTTTTACAAGGGCATGTAGAGAGGATGAGGGGTCATGTCTTCAAACTGGAAGAGGATAGATTTAGAATGGATATTAGGAAAAAGTTTTTCCCTCTGAGGCTGGTGAGGCACTGGAACAAATTGCCCAGAGAAGTTGAAGAGGCCCCATCCCTGGGCATGTTCAAGGCTAGGCTGGATGGGATTTTGAGCAACCTGGTCTAGTGGGAGGTGTCCTTGCCCATGGCAGGGGGGGTGGAACTAGATGATCTTTAAGGTCCCTTCCAACCTAAACCATTCTATGATTCTATGAAATGAAAATCAAATGTGCTTATACTCACAAAACAGAAAGAGAAGTGTTCTTCATGTTACAGATGATGGCATTTTTTTTTGTTATTCCATTTCATGAAAAATAAGGGACATCAAAACAAACTCTAGTGAGTATAAAAACTTTAACTTTCTTACTTCGCATTTAATGCACAAGTGTTTCCTGTGGATTTGTAACTGTTTTTGAAACCAGTGTGAAATAATGACTGTAAAGAATAAAAAACGAGTTGCTGTCTGTTTGTAAAAGTCTTTTAATAATCAGACTAAAACAAAAATATGGAGAATTTTAAAGTGTTGTTTCCTGAAATCTTGAATAAAAATTTCAGATGTATTTTAGTTTTTACCACAACTTAATCATATATATTCTGGTTTAGTTAGTTGATGCTTTTCCCAGTTGTGCTCCCTACCAACCAACATACGGAATGTAACGCAAGCTGGAAGCATTGGTGTATTATGAAAAAAGTTTTACAATATTGCACATAAAATAATACATACTTATGTATATGTGTACCCACACACATATTCATATAAGCCCATTCATTAATGTATTTTTTTAAAAAAACATTTTATTTTTTTCCCTTCATTTAATATCTAGTACAAGCTATTTTCTTTCAGTGAAGGTTATGTGGAGCTGATTGGCCAGTGTGAACCAGCCTGCTGCTGAAGACCTGAGGAGGGTGGACTAGATACTTACAAGTTACTCCGCTCTTGCCAGGTCAGGTGGTAGCACTGTTGCTGGATTGGAAGGAAGAAGCTCTCAGAGATCCTGTTGAGTGTGTGTGGATACTATCTGTATAATTTTGACACCTTTGCTGTCAGATGTTTACATCCCCCCCCCCCGTATCATTCCAGTTCCCCACTGCCTCAGAAAACGTAAATCTTACTACATAGTAATCCCATTGTACTGATCTGTCCCATAAACAGGTCAAGTATAGAAAATTGATCAGCTTTGTTACCAACTAGCTTGCTGAATTCTTTGGAAGACACCTCTGGGCACCTAGTTTCAGAAGAAAACTCTACACTTTACCCTAAATACTAGGAAACAGCTGTCTGCCTTTGAGTCACTGACTTCTCCATGAAGTGATAAAGGGGGAAGAAAAGACAAATCCCAGTATCTCAACATTTTTCTTGTTTACCTTCTGGCACCTTCCTGCTG
>NW_009661373.1:141745-149445 GCF_000708025.1 Charadrius vociferus | reverse complement strand
TACATTTCTGATGGATCTAATTTCAATTGTAAATTTAACTTTTTTTTTTTTTTTTTACATTTCTAGAGGACAGAACCAAAATGTTTCAGAGTTGAACTGGTAGGCACTTATGTATCTTACTGAATCAAACTCTTCAATTTCTTTTGACATGCCAGATTTAAAAACTAATTACCAACATAAAAATTGTCTGAGAATTTGAAAGTATTACCACTTTTATATAGGAAAATAGCCAGACTTTGGATTCTTTTTGGACTGTTGCAATTAGGAGTAGTAGTTAATGACGGGGTCATGTATGTATTTGACACAGTCTTTTTCTTTCACTAAAAATAAATAAAGTGCTGTTTCTCTAAGAACAAGAGTAAACAAATTATAGGAGACAAGTTCCTGTCTCACATCCTCAAGGGGTTTTCAGGCAGAAGCTGACCTAAAACCTCCTCTCTGGGTTCCTTTCAGGACAACACATATTCTCCCTCTCCCAGCTGTGTCAGACTGTCTTGTTTTATTTCTCACTACCACTTTCACTCACAACATGCACAAACACACCCTTACATTGCTACTTAGCAATGTCCAATGGGAAAAAAAAAAAAAAATCGGCACAGCTTTAATCACTTAATTGATTAACATATTTATTCCTTTTTTTTTTTTTTAGTAATTATATGTTTCCCTTTCAGTTTGGGGGCCACTTATTGTTTCTTTCAATTAATCTGAACAAAACGCAATTACTAACCTTAAAAGCTTCATGAGTTTTGCTTCCAAAGTACATATTAGTGCATTCATAAATGGAGAATAGAGGCTAAATAAACATCAATGTTTTTTTCTACTTGCTTCTTTTCTGAATTTCATGCTTTGAATAGAGAAAAAGTGATGTGCTATTTTTAGACTTGTAAACAGTCAGCTGCGTGTTAGCTTATAGATTCTTGATCACCTGCTGCCAGCTTTTGTTCTGTCTTATGACTGAATTTTATTTACTTTTAAAATAAAAATTGAAAAGGAAGAAAAGGTGTAATACCAAATGAGTCTAACCAGCAGTCTTCAGATTTACTTATAATTAATAATCTGCCTTTAGCATGGCTGGCACTTAATACAATCTTAAACGTAGTGACAAGAATGAGTTATACATTATCAAAGCTTCAGGAAAGAGTTTGCTATTAGTTTATTATCCCATTAACAGGATGCACAAATGGGACATCCAATTTAGTAATGGCTCATTAATTCTTTCCCATGTTAATAATATTATGAAAAAAGGGGCTTAGAATACAAAATTTTTTAATCATATTGGACAGCTACAGAAGGGAAAAACCCCTTCATTCTGACAACCATATTTTTTTACTAGGGATGGGGCTATTCTACAAGCAGTGATCTGTGCCAGGCCTGTGACAGTAGCAGTAATTACCTCCATCCCGTTGTGCTGGGAATGAAGCTGTCATTTGTCTCCATTATAGCTGAACATTGAAGCTGCCTTACACTTTATTCAGCAAATGAAATGCTTTAACATCTGACTGTGAAATGCTACTGGAAAAAAAAAAAACATAAAGGAAGTTATTATCACAAAACAAAGATAAGAAACAATGCTTACTCTTCATAAAACATATTCTGTCATAATGGATTCTCTTTGTTAGAAAAATCAGGAATTCACACAATGGAGACACTGGTACATGAGTAGTCTCTACTAGTGTTTTTGTTGATTAATATTTACAATCTGTCTTCAATGTGATATATGAATATAATCTATCTCACTTTTTTTTTTTTTTTTTTCTATATTCTCCATTCTTCTTGGTGATGGAGAAGCCATTGATGCAAACTGCGTGCTGGATACAGACCAATTATAATTTTACTCTCTGTTATTTTGAACAACTATCTTCTCATAGTAGTATTGAGTAATGATGGGGCTACAGAACTGTTCTTTTTTTTTCCCAGTCACAAGATTGGGAGCTCTTTTCTGGAAAAAAAAAAAAAAAAACCTTTTACGAAATATCGACTTTTCCTGTTTATTACACCTAGAAAGGTATTATGGTCCTGTCTTTGTATATATGTGTACCACCTTAAGTACTGAGTGAGAGTACACCAGTGAATCTTGGTGCTGTGTCTATTGGTTTCAGGGAAAGGTTTTTCATTTTTTTCAGCAGCTATTGGATAAATCTCCTGGTGAGAAACTGACTTATCACATACAAGGATAACTCAATACTAACTGCAGTAGTTGTCATTTCAGACACACACATTGTAAGGGAAAGTTGAAATGAATCCCTTGTGGAATTACTCATTACCGTAACTCTTTCAGTGCCTACCTTATGATGGCTAGTATGAGTAGCCAGTTACAACGTAACAGCATGTCTATAGGCTAGCTTGGAAAAGTGTATACTGTGTACATCCTATATTTGTTTTTTTTCATCCTACAGGGACATGAACAGACAACAATTTTTCTGCTTGATTTTTCTATCCACTTTATTGCTGGAATTTTTACAGTTAACCCTTTATTATCTGACAGAATGAGGAAGTTGACTAGCTGAGAAAGAAAAACAAAAAAAAATCCCAAAGAACACATTTACTACCAAGTAGTAAATGTAAAAAAGAATTTTTAAATTAAAAATAAATTTAATAAATAATTTATTCTTATTTATACTTTTTGAAAGTAAATTTATTCTTTATTTACACTTTTTAAAAGTAAATGTAATAAAGAATTCACAAGTCAGTGACATTAATAAGTCCCATCTGAAAACGTGTCAATTTACCCTCAGGTTATCAGAAGTTGACTGTAATTTTGGAATTCATATTCAGAATAAAACTACAGGCCTTCTTTGTCTTTGTAAAGTGTACAAGTTAATACTGGCACTGTATGAGTCAAGAAATAACTATGAGAAATCATTAACAAAGCATAAAAATTCATATCATCAACAAAAATATCAACTTCAAAATTTTAAGAGCTGTGGAGGGATATTTTTTTTTTCCTATTATTATTATTTAATACAATTGCAGGATACCACGAAAGATGGAATTTGTCTAAGCTTGTCTCAAGAGGTCTCTGTTACAGCCAAAAGGTTGCTCATTTTGGTGTTCTGCTCCAGAACTAGAGCTGGAGGACAGTAATCACTCTCCAGCAGCTATGCTTCTCTTCATGTGCACTAAATAGTAACAAGTAACTCAAATGTAGATGCCTAATTTGTTAATGTTCCATGCTAGTAGAGAGGAATTCCTCCTAGAAAGATTCAGTTTTGGTAGATCACCAGGATCTTTGTTTCAAACAGGCAGGTGTGCACATGAATAAACCCTACAGTTCTACAGTCAATTCTCACCTAATTCACATATATCAAAACATCTCATAACTGACCTCATATCCTATAATATGTGAGATTCTGGAAGATGCATAGGTAACTTCTATGAAGTTTTCTTTTGTAAAAACATTCCTGCATGCTTTTAAGTACTTTATTACTTCAAAGTATTTTAAACTTCCTAACTGTGAAAAGTGTATTTCAGCACTGCTGTCTCATATACAAAAATAAACAATTCACTACTTTGCAGATGAAGTTGTGAGACTTTGGGGTATGTCTGTCTTTGAACACACTGAAATCAGAACATTTATTTCAGTCTGTGACTTTATATGCTTAGAGTAGCATCAGTAAAAGACAGCTTTTTCTTCCGGAAAATATAATCACATTGAAAAAAGTGCACCAACGCATTCTAATGAGAGTTCAACTTACAATGAATTCTGTCTTTTTAAAGTCCATTTCCTTTGTGCTGATCTGACCTTTCTACTTCTGCCCTTTCTTAATCTGAGTTATAACTTAAAGCTGAGATCTGGTTCAACTAAATTTAGGCACATAGATAAATGCCATAGATAAGAGGTGATGACCTCCCTCTGACAACTTTATTCGCTTTGACAGAACAACTTAGGTTCTTCAAGGATCTTTTACTTTGACCCTAAAATAGGAGAAGGTTAGATACTGAAATTAAGTGCTCAATTCCAATTGTGTTAAGTTTGATTCTATATGTATGTACAGGTACATGTGATTTTTATATCTAAGGCTGCACAGTTAGAATCAGTCACCTAACTTTTCTTGTTTCTCTGTTTGGATCAGTTCAGTTTTCTTGTCCTGTTTTGTTTGTATGTCACTGATAAAAAAAAGCAATGCTCTGAACCCTTCCTTAAGTACTTATTCTGAAATATTTCTATGTATCTTCAAACATAAGGCAGAAGAATTTGTTATTAGTATATTTTCAGATAACATCATGGTTTAGTTCTGAAAAAAATACCTAACAGATCTTTAGGCATTATCATTCAAAATGGGACAATTAAAATTCTTCTCATTATATAAACCATTCTAGCTGGTTTTAACTTTTATTTCTAAATCTTCACTTCCAGGTCCTCATGCTCTGACCGTTCCAGAAACCACGCTGTATTGTTCAATTTTATTATTTCTTGAAGAAGTACTATTCCACAAGATCCCTGGTTATCATCTTGAACAATGGTGCAAACATTTCCCTGTTTGTACTGGAAATCCTTCAACTGATATATCTTAAAAGTCTTTATACAACCTTTCATGCTGGTGGTATATAGTCATTCAATAATGAGGCAAAATGTATTTTCCTCTTGCTCTGACATTTCAAATCATGATTTCTTGGTTTACCAAGAAAAACTTATTATTTTCTAAAAGACTATCATTTCACTTTGCAATATTAAATTTAATTTCATTCCTATCATCGGTCCTGCATCTCCAAAACAGATTAACTAATGAATTATAGACCAATAAGTAAAATGGTATTGGCCGTATCTTTGTCCTGTTGGGAGAAAAAAAAATCAATTTACTCAAATAATACATTATTAATTGTATTTTATATGACATTGTTGAATATCATGTGATATTTTTCAGCTGATTTGCCAAGACCCTCTGCTTTCCACCCTTCTTCTTGAGCAAAACTAGAAACATCAGCTGCAGGATGCCGAGGAAGAAAGGAAGGATATGCACAACACAGGATAGAAGGGACAGATACTAAAAAAGTTGTGTGCATCAATTTTAACTATATCATCATTGGCAATGAACTTTAATAACTGAGTGATTTCAAATAGAAGTATTAGTATTATTCTGATTGGACTAGTAATAATTATTTAAATAGATATTTAGGATAATAATTAAACTACCAATAAATTCTTGGCTTTGAATATAAGGTTATTTTTACTGCAGCCTGCTTAAAAATTACGGTGTCTTTTCTGGTACCCTGCCTTTGAGAACTGGCTATTAAAAGTAAGAAGCAACATGGCCTACTGATTCATATTCTCTTAAACAATGCATATTCCATTTTAGCTAGATTTTAAACATGAAATTAAAAAAATCATAAAATCACTGGCCCACCTAAATAAAGTATGTATAACAATATTTTCTCAGTATTAAAAAGTGTGTGTGTTTTCCTTTCACTTATTTTTGTTTCAATTTGTCTGTGATATACATTAAAGTAATATTGGAATTTATTCAAGCACAAAGAGGTTTCTTGCTATTATTTTTCTTTCTTCCACAATGTAATCAGAAAAAACGGAAATTATGACATCATTTCCAAAGAGCTGTAACCCATCAAAACATGGTTTATAGTTAGCCAGCGTCAGCACACAGCATTCATATTGAGTCATTCCTTAAGGGGAAAAATTGCAATTGAACATCGTTGCATTGAATAAATGTTGAAAATATTTGATTAGATAGATCTGTAAAATTTATGCATACAGCATAAATTATTGATAAATATACATAATGTTGAACTGAATTGACTTTCTGCATCATCATATTCAGTCCACATTTACCTTTGTGCACTGTAGTATATATTCCTGTCACACAGTCTCATTATGGAACCAGGTAGGGATATCTTAATTCAATAAATTCATACTGATTTACACTTGCTGTGGATCTGGCTCAAACAGTTTTGAAAATATTATTTTTTTAGCAGCTTTATGGAATGAGAGTCCTTCAAAGAATTTCACATTACAGTCTTCATGACAGGAACAGTTATGTTTCTGCGTACTCATTTTTACTTTGAGTTAACAGAAAGCTGTGTAAAAAAAAGTCACACTTTTGCACAGTTCTCTACCTAGCCAAAGAAGCTTAACAGGTTAAATTACTATAGCAAGTTTGAATTACATTGAAGAATTTTTGTCCACTTTTTGATGTAATGCCGTAGACAGAACTATTTCCGCACCCAGGTGTTCTCTTTCCAGGGTGTTCACACTCATTCTTGATACTATGAAATGTAAAATAATAGTTTCCTGTAGACGGAGCTTTCTCTAATTAATAATAAAAAAAAGTGATCTGCCATTTTTTATCAGGCATTCCATACAGAACTTTAATGAATAAATTATTTCATCTAATGTCACATTGCACATGTAGATCTCTGGGATAATGAGGAGACGTATATGCAAATCTATGTTACAATTTTAAAGCAGTTGAAGTGTTTTGGTTTAGAATATGTAAAGCATCATAGAAAGATGTACAAATGGGGTGAAATTAGTAGCTAATAATTCTGTGGGGACAAAACTACATCTGCTAATTTGGAAGTACAGTTTTCTTCCAACAGGGAGAAGGATTTTGATTTTTTCTAGACAGAAGTGTTTGAATGACATATAGGAAATGGAACTTTTTAGTTTGGTCAAGGTAAAACTGCTCGGAAATATATGAGAAAATACTAACATGAAAATGAAAGAAGAGACTGAAGGATGGATGATTGAATTTAACCCTGAAATACTTGTAATTCAGGAATATAACCCTGAATTATTTTCAAGGTTTTGAAGCTGCAAATCTAGATCTCTATTCCAACAATATTTATAAAGATTTTACACATTTCTTGTGTCTAAATGGTAGAAAAGCAGAGAAGCAGCTACAGACTGTACAATTCTCATGCCCAGAATTTCTTCAGTATTAATAGGTTTGTAGCCTTGCCCAGTCAGCTGTGCTGTGCATATATGTGCATGCGTACATGTAAGTTTAAGCTCTCCACAATTGGTCCAGCTGAAAAATAACTACAGAAGAATGGCTGGAAAAAAAAGCATTTAAATTTGCAAGTCCAAGCACAAGTACAAAAGACTGAAATTAAGTGCTAGAGGACTCAGCTCTGACATATGCATTCTTACAAAACTGTACTTTATTATTAATATGATTTTACATAGGACTATAACATAGCTTTATGGAGATGAAAAACACAAGTACTTAAGAAGTAAATCATGAGAGATTTCTGTTTAATCTCATTATGTCTTCATGAATTGCTTCATTTTGTTGCTAAGCGGGTTGAAAGCATGCTTTATTTCAGTTCCGTTTTCCCCATATACAAGTAGAAGAAAAACAAAATGGTGCTTCAGATGTTTTTAAAAAATCAAAATAGTTCATAATTAGAGTATAGTAAAACTTAATGGTCTCTCAGCTTTCAGTATTCTCAGAATGACTGTCATTACAAAGTATTGTCTTTATTTCTGTTTAATACTGATTTTCTGTAACTAAAGACATACTTTGTCAGGGACAAATGGGAAATGCTCTAAGAAAAAACAAAAATCACATTTTTATTTTTTTTTTTCTGAGGTTCCCTAATATTTCACAGAAATGGTATTAGACATTGAGGAACACAGCATATTTAGCTATATTTCTGACATGAAAGGCTACTGACAATAATTACCACTAATAATCTCTGCAAAGCTTTATTACCAGTGCAAATATATATGAGTATGCAGGAAT
>NW_009661373.1:98127-141624 GCF_000708025.1 Charadrius vociferus | reverse complement strand
TTCTTGAAAGTTGGGTCTGGATGTTTTTTTTTTTTTTTTTTTTTTTTTTTTTTTTTTGAGAGAGGTAAATTCAGTTATGGCTCTAGGCCAAAATTCTGGGTGTGGTAACTTGCTTTGATGACACATCTGCTCATTAATTATGGGTACTTCTAGAAGTGTGCTTCATCCCTGCTCTTCAGCTGATAGTTTCCTCTGGTAAATCCTAGTGATACTGCAGGAACAACTAAATAAAGTCCTGGATGTAGTAAGTACTTCTTTATTTCCTCTTAGTTGATAGGTTCTTATGCATACAAATACCTAAGAGAGTGTTTTCCAGTCAGCTCAAAAACATGCTTTGAGACAGGTTGTCAAGAGACAAAACCTGGCATAGTTTTGATAAAATCAACAATTTTCACAGTTAATTTTGACTCACATTCCTCTTTTTTTATTTTCTGTTTCCACTACTTGACCTTCTTTAATTTTTGATAGTCTGGGTTTATGTATTTTTTGTAGATTATTGAAAGATTTTAGGACTTCTTTTTTTTAAAGCAATTTTTAATGTTTATACTTACTTGAGAAAAAGAGAGCCCTGGAATTTATTTTTACAAGAAAACAATAGTAGGTTGGTTTTTTGTTTTTTTTTTTTTGATATAAAAGTTTAATGATACCTGCAAAATCAATATTCTCAGTAATTTGCTACATTCTTACTTTCCTTAAATGACCTTGTGAAACTGTAACACAGGTAACAGATTACAGTTTTCTTTCTCATCATAGCTAGAAATTTTCTCATTCAGTATTAATAAGCAATACTTGGAAAACAAACAAAAAGTAGGAACATATATTTATTAATGTATTTTTAAAAGTATTCAGCTCAGAATTGTTCTGTGTAGTGTTTCAATAATCTACAGAGAAAAATTATGTTATATTAACAGATATGTTTAAGAATTTCCTTCTTCCCTGTCTTAATACCTTTTTACTCCTAAATTTAGTTATTAAGTTAAAGTCCTTTTTTAAAAACAAATTCATCACAAGAATTTTAACAAGAATTTCAAGAAGATTTTTGTTGCTTTTTTTTTGTTGGTGATGTTTTGTTTTGTTTTGTTTTGTTTTTTAAATACATTTTCTCCCCAATATTTAACAACGTAGTTACATCTTGCTATGTGGAGCTACATCTATCTTGTCCTTTTGGTGGTCACAAACTCAAGTAAAATGCTTATAGATTGTTCCTAAATTTGACTTCACAGTGTTACAAACCACTTATATATTGTTGTTATACAGTTTTACATACTATATAGTGTTGCTAAGACTGTTTTAATATGCTTCTATTTGGCCTCAGGGCAAGCCACAATTATGTCCCAATTAGTGCATTCCTACTTTATGGATGTTACAGGCCTCTGCTTTCACTAAAATATGCTCCTGAAAAAGTAGGAATAGTGTTTGAAAAATGATACTTGATCTAAATAGTAGTAACAAAACTTTACCTTGGTCTTGCAATTTTGAAACACACATCCTAAAGTCAAATCATTTTTTAAGGACTGTCAAAAAGCATGAATGTCACATTACAGCAACTGAATTTCATCTTTTATCTCTCTATATAATTGTGCAGCTGCAAGTCATTGTATTATACATAAATTTTTTGTTAGCAGGTAAATCCAAGCAAACTAGGGGAGTTTTTGCCTTAAGGGATATAGGACTTACAGGGGATGACTGACTTACATCCCTGGGGATGCAGGGGAAGACAATTTTGGAATAAAGCAGAGAGTTGGGAGATTGTAAACCAATTTTTATGGAATGGTGGAGGGATCAAGAACAAGCTTGGGAAAATGGGTATAAAAGGGAGAGATCACACATTAGCAGAAGCTGGTCGTTACACTTGTCAGACTGAGTGCGAGTGTGATCACCAAAGTCTGTCCTACATTCTTACTAAATCCTATTTCTAACTGTCTTCTATGTGAATGCACTCCCTATTTTGAGCCTCTTTGTGTGAACATCACGTTGGAGCAGCCAGTAAGTAGGACAAGAGCTCTGGATGCCAGCTAGCCAGCTATCGGGGAATGTGATGTGCATTTGTGTGAAACTACCAGGGAACTTTAAGGTGATGATCTCCATGCATTTGGAATAAAGATCACACAAGGGAATGGGAGAAAAAAGGATGGGGAAGAACAGCTTAAGTACAGTTCAGTAGACAACAAATATTTTCATTTCACTTCCTAGGGATTTTTACTGGGAAAATACATGTCTGCATCTAAATTCTGAATGTTTTCCTACTCTATAAAATAAACAAATGTCTTGCAAGGATTGAAACGGCTTCTGGTGGCTAAATGGCTTTTGTTGAATAAGAAAAACACATTTTAACCTAATCGTATGTGGACTCTTTCCATAAATAAAGACTCAATGGAGTACTGGTAACACTGAAGCTATCTGCAATTCCTATTAACTTCAACTGTGTTAGAACTTCAGGTCTCAGTTCAGAAAATAATTGTTCTAACATTCCCATTGAAGAGGGCTCAAATGTTTATATGAAAGTCTGGTTAAAGAAGTTAGAATTTATATATGAAAAGAATCTGTTGATGCTGGGTCAGCTAATTATGTCAAATCTTTGCTTTTATACCATGGATCACAGAATCACATAAGGGTTGAGGTTGGAAGGGACCTCTGGAGGTCATCTAGTCCAACTCTGCCCTGTTCAAGCACAGCCACCTAGAGCCAGTTGCCCAGGTCTGCGTCCAGACGGTTTTTGAATATTTCCAAGGATGAAGACTCCACAGCCTCCCTGGGCAACCTGTGCCAGTCCTCAGTCACCCTCACAGTAAAAAAGTGTTTTCTGACACTTTTTACTGTCAGGATGAGCACACACTGGAACAAGCTGAATTTAGGGGTTATAATGTATATATATTATAGATGTCGAAGTTTTTTATATATATATATATATAAAATAGAGGTAGAAGTCATCTATTTGTAGATGTAGAGGCTATAGCGTACATACAAATGCTGCATGTGGGTCATATCAACGCACAGTTTAAACAAATGACTTTTTTTCTTACTTACATACACCTGAAATATGTTAAAAAAATAAATTCTGTTTGCAATAATCACATTGATATTGAGATTTGCTGAACTAAAAAAAATACACTTTCACACACTGTTTTCTTTTAACCAGTCTTCTCTAAGTGAAAGTAGATTTTACCACTGGTGATATAACATAAACAAACTTACTGATTTTTTTTTTTAGAGAAAAAAAAAATAACAAAAGGCTGGCAACTACAAGTATGAAACTGATATAGTCTACATCCAAATACAATAAGAGCCAAGTGACTATAAAACCTACACTCCACCTAGTTACTAATGTTTTGGAAAAGAACCAGTTTCAGAGAGTCCATCAGACACAACTAAGTCGTTCTTTTCCATTAGGCAGACCAAAAGACTATTATTCAGTATTAAAATACTGTTGATCAAACACCTTTACTGTTTCAAACAACTCTATTTTTGCTATAAACCTATACTGTCTCAAAATTCTCTCAAACATTTAGGTAACTAAAATTTTTAAATCCCTTTCTAAATTAAAAATATATATTTACCTTTATATAAACTGCATCCTGTAATCTATAATTTTAAATTGAATTTTAATGTTTTTAATGATCAGTATGAATAGAAAGTATTACTGCTGATTTCTTTGCCTATTAATGATATTACTCAAAAAAGAGACTTTTACATTTCTTTTTATTTGTTTTGTGGCTGTTTTTTTTTTTTCCCCCTTTCTTTTTTTTGTCTTAAATATAAAGGGAGTTGAGATTTTCTTCTCTGAGATTAAAATAAAGCTGAACTTTTAGAAATAAGATTGACTCAGGACTTATATTAAAGTTCTTATTAAAGTTACTTCCCCAAAATGTTACATATATAGAGTTACATGTAACTTAAAACCTGTGTGAGGGTGTGTATAAGCGTGTCTGTGTGTGCTCCAGTCAAGATCCCTACAGAATACAATTCCATCTCTGGCTAGTAAAAAGTGCACTGTAAAATGAAAAGACCATTAGCAGCCTGTGAAGAACAAATAGCCAATTTGATCTAATTTACATCTCTCTGAATGAACAAAATATGACTATTCAATTACTCATAATGTTGATAAAGGATACGTGTAAGATTTTTGTGTGTATGTCCATATACACTATGCTATATGTTTGTAGTACTTTTGATTTGATGCCATAGAAGATTCTTGATTATTGAAAGATGAAAGGAAAACCTGATAGAATTTAGACACAAATTTGGAAGAAAAAAAACCCAAAACACCACAACCCACCAAACAAACGAACAAAATCACAAACCAAAATTGAATGACCAGTTTAGACTTGGCATTGAAATAAATTACTAGTGGACTGTGCCTGAGGGTTTGAAGTTGTCATGTTAAATTATAAATTCAGTTGTTCATGACTCTGATGTTTGCTTCATTTTTAGGACTCAATGCTTCTCAGATACTGTGGTATGATATATGCTTTGCAGAGTATCTTAACTTTTTATGCATCTAAAGGATATATCTTGGGGGAAAATGCATTATCTTTATAATTATAAAATGTATGCATCTAGGCAAAGTTTAAAGGAATACTAATAACAAATAGAAAAGTTAGTTTTCTACCTATCTTTTTTCTGATTGTTTCACAATGTATTGTATAATAACAATTATAAAATTATACACTGTATAATAACCATTCACTATTTCATTGCAAAATTAATTTGGTAAAGAAAAGCACCAAATCAGAATCAGTCTTTTAAGAATATGAACATTTCTTCCCAGAAAAAACGTTGGCCCTTGCAGAGTTTTGTTGAGAAAATTTTTAGGTGCTTATTACTCTTCATGTAACCAGGGTTAAGTTGCTTACCACATCTGGTGTGAGGAAGGAATCTTTTTCTCAATCAGGTTAGCAGGGACTAAATATTTGTCTGTGTTTTCCCCTAAAGCTTGTAGCCTAGTAGCATTTCTAAGATTATCTGACATTTTCACTTAGTAAATTCTCCTTTATTGATGACAACAGTTTATCTTGTTTTATTCTGATGGTATTCTGTAGTTTTAAGTCTTTGGCTATCTTCTACTAACTTCTACTAACTTCTACTAGCTCTGAAGCTTGCTGGAGGGTGGGTATGCTCATGTTTCATGAATGGGGCGGTATGAGTCTGTTGCCAGAAGTGGGGAAGAGATGGAGTTACCAGACACAATTTGTGAATATTCGTGAAGGTTGTTGAGAAATATGGTTTAGTGCACACTCAGTTACCCTGCTAGTTTAAACCTGTGTGGTTGAGAGCTACACAGTAGGTTGTAGAGTAACATAAACTTACCCAGCCCTCAGCTTTTCCATCAAGTATTCCACAAGAATAAGACATTGCTTTTAAAGTAAGTTTTAAGTTCTGGAATAGTTAGAAACAACAAAAAATATTTGTGTTAAAACAATGCAAACTCAAATAACTGAAGATTTTCCAATGAACTGATTAGTTATAATGATATATCTTTAAAATTCTTTTTTAAGGAAGATATCAGCTTGTTCTCCCAAAAAGTGCAAAAACCAAAGAGAAGATGGCACATTCATCTCCTAATTCCCATTCTTTTAAATATAGGGATTTTTACTGTGTAATATGAATGAAAATAAATTGTTTTGATAGTATCTTAAAAAATATTCTACTTCAGTGAAGTCTTCTAGAACATGAAGTCAAATGTGTGAATTACTTCAACAAAAGCAATTCAAACCAATCTCTCAGTTCTATATATCTGTCAAGTGGTAAGATAAATTTAAGTCTAGATGCTATTAATTTCTTATCTCTGTAATGAGATAGATGAACATTTAATTACAAATACTAAATTGAAATTTTTATGAGAAAGAGTTCTTATGCCCAGATCTGCATTTCAATTTCCTTTCCAAACAGAAATTAGGCTTGAACATAATATCTTATTGTAAAGTAGAAATGGCTATATGACCTTTAAGTTTTCTAAGAACTCTCTTAATTTTCTAGGCGTGATACTTTCTCATTACTCTTACCTTACATTGAGACTGTAAGACTCACAGTGCCTTTCATATGAATTGTACACAATAGAAAAGACCAAAACAGAAGCATAATAAAAATTAAGGTGAAGACCCAATAAAACAGCATGCTTTCAAGTCTTACTCTAGTGACCTACATTTGTGCCTTTTCATGTTTCAGTAATTGGAAAGTTCGACATCATTTGAACTTGCTCAGCAAATACTTATACTGCTTTATAAAGGAATTAAAAGTTTCCTTCAGTTATTGGAGGTGGCTTTACCTAACAAAGTTTTAACTCCACACAATGAAACTTTACCGGCTTGCTCAAAATGAAACGTTTTGGAGGGACAGCATGTAATATCAAACCAGTTTTCAAATTTATTTCTAAAAGATTACCCCTCTGCCTCCCCAGTTGCAGCTCTAAAGAACTCACAATAGGACTTGTGACTTCTATCAACAAGTTGGGGTCTTTTTATTCTTCAGCATGTTTTCAGAAAGGAGTGAATTGTGCTAGGTAAGGCATTTGGGACAGACATGCCTGACTGGAACCTTGAGCATAAAAAGGATGCGGTGGGTAAAAATAGTTGTGGGCTCCCTTCTGATAGACTTGAAAACTTTAGAGGTTTTCTGAATCTTTTGGACATAGGACACCGCAGACAGATTGCCAAAGTTTGTTCAGCACTGCAACTACCGCTGTTTGCAACAAGTATAATGCTAAGGAAGATTTTGAGCAGATCAAACGTAATTGGAGATCTCTGTGGGACAGAATGAAGGCAATTGGGGCCTGCTGGTATATTGTTTTTAAAACAACTAGAAGAAACTCTTGATCATAGAATCTGACTCTTATGGGGGTCTCTAACTCCAGATTTCATAGAGAGGGCACCAAGAAAGCAAGACAAGGAGAATACCGAACCTCTGACAAATGGGAAGGAAAGCTGGTGATGGAGGACATGGAGAAGGCTGAGGTATCCAAGTCCTTCTTTTCCTCACCCTCTACCAGCCTGGTCTGCAGTCCAAGGTTTCCATGTTGAGTTACCAAGCTTGCAGGAGAGGAGTACTACCCTCCTAACACAGGCTTGAATTAAAAGCAGCTCAAGAAAGCTGGAAATACACAAGTTCACAGCTCCTGAAAGGATGCATCCAAGACTACTGAAAGAGCTGCTTAATATCATTATGAGGCAGCCCTCTCCCATTCTGCAAAGGTAATTGCAACTGCAGAAGGGTCCTGATGACTGGGGAAAGGCAAATGCCATTTCTATATTAAAAACAGTCAAGAATAAGATCTGGGGAAGCTACAGACTCCCTGCAGTCTTTGGGAAAATCACAGAGCAAATACACCTGAAGGGTACATTGAGGCACATGAAGAACAGGAAGGCGACAGGGAACACCAGTATGTATTTAAAAAGGGCAAATTCTATGTGACCAATCAAACTGTTCTGTATGATGAGATGACTAATGCAGTGGCTGAGGGTGGAACAGTGGATGTCATTTGCTTTCACTTTAGCAAGGCTTTTGATATGGTCTCCTGTAGGTAATGGAAACATTCTGAAATACAACAAAGGCAAATGCAAAATCCTTCATCTCTGGCAGAACAACTTATTTTCAGTACAGTCTGGGGACTAACTGGTTAGGTAGCAATTCTGCAGAAAAAGAGCTGGGGACCTTGGTGAACAGCTAGTTGACTGAAAGCCAGCAGCGTGCCCCTGCAGCACGTCCCATACTGTTTTCGTAAAAGTATAGCCAGCATGTCAAGGGAATAGGTTATTCCCCTCTATTTGTCATTTATGACACCACACCTGTATGATAGTTTTGGGCTTCCAAGTACACAAAAAGATTTTGATGTACTGAAGTAGATCCAGAGGTGGATCTCCAAGGTGATCAAGACTAGAGCCCACTATGGGTAAGGAAAGGCTGAGAGAGCTGAGTTTGTTCATCCTTGAAATAAAGGCGGCTAGTAGGAGGTATCTTTTGTTATCTTCAGCTACCTAATGGGAGACTACAGAGGAGAAGAAACATGACTTTCCTTGGAGCGATAGGACAAGAGGTAACAGGCAAAAGTCACAATACAGGAAAATTTTCACAGAAGGGTAGTTAAGCATCAGAACAGGCTTCCCTGAGAGACTGGTAGAATCTCCACCCTTGAAGATATCTACAACTAAAACTAGAGATGACCCTGGGGGACCTCTTTAACTTTGGTGCTACATGCGACTTCAGTGTCAGCCCTGATTTGGGTGACTGTTTGGTCCATCTGACCTCCAGGGGTCTCTTCTAACCTCAACTATTTTATGATTCTAAGTCTCATCTTCCGAGACCCGTTTTTTTTCAAGATAAATTTACTAAATAATCATTCCCTGTTGTACAATTATCCTTCTCTCCAAGTTATATTCTGGCTTGGATGAAAATGTCTAGTAGCTAAACACATACTTTTAAAATGTTTTGTTATTTTTTGCATGCTTCATGTTCAAAATACAAATGCTGTTAATGGTCAGCTCTACAGGCCCACAAACAAATTCAGTTTTGCTGTATGATACTCCTTAGCATAATCTGTCTTGTTCCCTGCAAGTAATTTTCCCCTTGCTCTATATTATTTTATAAATCACTGACTATGAGTGCCTATGTGACAGTTAGTAAAATGGGGAAGATGTTGCTGTGGAAATTGGACAGCATTAAGCAGTGAATTTTCAGCCACAGTATGTTTTCAGTATTTTATGTTTGAAATATAGTTGCAACACCCCTCAGGGACAATCTGGAATTATTATGAAGTAGTTAAGCAAAACAGAGCAGAACACGAGTTGGTTACAATGGTGGGGTAAAAATAAATAACTAAAAATACATACACTTAAATACAATAGAATTTATGAGAGTATCTTCCTCATTTTTTTTCATGAATTATTTAGGATCATAGTGACTGAATTAAACATGAAACATTTATCAGTGGGTCCACTGGAAAGATGCTGAATGGAAAATAAAAAGGATTAAGAAACAATGCCAAGTACATAATGCTGAACTTCTTATCAATAATCAAGATTAACGCTTCAGAGGTTCCTCTTGATAAAAATCTTATATCATACGTGAAAGGAAAATGTGGGCAGAATGGAAAATGTTGGGTTGCATCAACAAGGTACCGCCAGCAGTGATAAAGACATCATTATCCCACTCTACTTAGCACTTGTCAGGTCACACCTGGAATACTGTTTTCAGTTTTGGTCCCCACTATACAAAAAAGACATGGACAGGCTGGAAAGGGTTCAGAGAAGGCCCACAAAGATGATCAAAGGACTGGGAAGCCTGCCGTATGTGGAAAGGCTGAGCAAATTGGGTTTGTTCAGTCTTGAAAAAAGGATTAGGGGAGACCTTATCACCATGTTTCAGTATTTAAAGGGTGACTACAAAGAAGATGGAGACTCCCTTTCTACAAGGAGTCACATGGAAAAGATTAGGGGTAATGGGTACAAGTCACTCCTGGGGAGATTCCAGTTGGACACAAGAGGAACATTTTTCACAGTGAGAACAATCAGCCATTGGAATAATCTCCCCAGGGAAGTAGTGGATCCCCCAACATTGGACACTTTTAAGATTCATCTGGACAGGGTGCTGGGCCACCTTGTCTAGGCCATGCTTTTGCCAAGGTTAGACCAGATAATCCTTGAGATCCCTTTCAACCTGGTATTACATGATTCTATAAATAATGTAGAAGTGTATCAGCACACTAGAAGACAAACAACAGTGCATACAGCAGTGTAGATTACTGCTAAAAAGATTTCTCTCTTTACTGAGTTTTGTTCCTTCATATCAACATTAGAACATTAGACCTCTGTCTTCTAACAAGAAACTTTGAGGCTTAAGTCTCATGATATCTACCTTCCTTCCTTCCTTTGGCTGACAGTTGCTTGACAGTTAGCTGAGTTTGCTTAGCAAGTGTCTATATGATTAACATTGAAAGCAGAGTACATGCAATAAAGCCTTGTTATTTTTTTCCTCTTGTACAAGCATCCAGTATAAGCATTCCCCCTTTATCTTCCTTTGTTATTATTATTTGATAAGTTTATCATGGTTTCTCTTTCTTCTTCCCTTTTAAGAGCAGGTCTGCTGTTTTTCTTTAGAATTTGGGAATGCAAATTTTATGTATGAACATTCACACTATAATTCCGTCTGCTCCCTAAGATGTATGTATATCAAGTGAAAACCTTTCTTTGTCGCAGGTATTAAAATATTGTGAAGTTTCTAATTAGAATGGAGTCAAAAAAAACATTTTAATCTCTGACTACTTAAAGTGATGTCCTTATGAAAGGCAAAAAATAAAAACCAGTGAGTTCATAGTTCAGACTTGGGGAAAATAAAACACCTCCACTGAAATTTTTGAGGTAATTGCCACTTGGGAACATTTTATTGACATAGCAATGTCTGGCTTGAAAAATAAAGTCTTAAAAATCCTGGCCTTTTTAAATATTTTTTTTTATTTTATTTGAAATTAAGGATAAGTTTCAAATAAATAAATAATATATTTGAAGATTGTAAAAGTGAACAGGTACATATTTGTGTATAGACTCTGAAATGTTAACCTAATCATCATGAAATTACCCTTTAGAGAACTTTTTTTAAAAAGAAAAAAAATGGTTTGAAGATAAAAATATGAAACTGGGTCCACAGTATTTTATGAATAAGAATTGTATGTGTTAGTGTTCTTTTGTTTGAAAAAAACCAAAGCCCTAAAACAGAAAAAAAAAACAATAAAAAAACACAGCCTTTTGCTTTTCCACCTTTGTTTCCCATTTCCATTTCATTCAGTATGACTGCTACACATTACAAGAAAAAGTGGTTTCCTGGTTAATATTGTTCTTTATATTTTTTATATAAATATCCATATTTCAGATTTTAAGAGACTATTTTTTCTAAAGTGCCATAGTTCTTAGAATATCTTTGGAAACGGTGAAAAATATTTATCTCTTAGAGGTATCTGTTCAGTTTCCAGAAGTCATACTGGACAAAATAATCAGAAGGTCTATGAGATTCATTTTAACACCTATGGACTAAGTATTATTTTCTAGTCTATAATGTGAATTGAGCTTTATTTTCTTTAATAAAACATGGGAACATCTGTGACAGGATGTTTTCTTAGAGTTATATTACATCATTCTAAAAAAAAAAAAAAGTTGTATAAAAAAACAAAGAAAAACTGTTCAATATCTTTCTTTACACTTCCTCAAGTTTTGTTAACTTTATATATCCATTTTTTGTACCACTATTACACATTCGTCTTCTTTCTTTTGTAATTGTTTTCTCTTTTCTCTGCTCTTAACATTAATTTTAATCCATCATAATGACTACAGTGTTATGATTAAAGTAAATTACCGTTTTCTAGGTCCTTCTAAATTCCAGGACAATATTCTAATATGGATGGCTCATATCACTTTGATAGGAATATCCTCGTTAGACTGCCCAGACTATTTCTTTCTTTGCTTTCTTGATTTCTCATAGCTCTACATGTAAACAACTGATACAGTAAAATCTAGATACTACAAAGTGATGTATGTTGTAGCCAGCCTCACTGCATTTGAAAGATAACACGTGTACACAGCCTTTTCTTCAGAAAAGAAAGATAGTCATATTTCTTTTTTCTTGCTAAAAAGAATGATGGAAAGTGTTGGGGAAAAAATACCTGGGTATCAACTATTGAAGGATATATGTGGTTATTTCATATATTATGAACCAGTGACTCTTTGAATAGATACGTTTTCTTCAAAAAAAAAATAATTCAGTCGTGCTCAAGGTCTTTGTTGGTTATAAGACAGTAATAAGAAGCCTCAAAATATTTGAGGCAAATTTAGATGAAAATTAGTTTTTCACTGGAAATCAATAAAGCAAATAAATTTATCTGATCCTTTTCTCCACACTTCAGTCTTTAGACTTTCCCACTCATAAATAGATCTCAATAAACCTGGCTTCACGCAAATGCCATCTCCTTGCTGTATTCAATTCCTGTCTGTCTCTTAAGCACACATTTATATGTGCATATGCACCAATTGGTATTGTCACTGTTAAGCATCACATCAGGGAAAGTGTTGGCAGCAGCAAAATCATGACTCAAATAGAAAGTGAAAAGAGGTTTAATAAATTCATTTTAACAGCTGTGAATCATTCTGTTCCTTGTATTCAGACTTGTTCCACAGCTAGTCACAGCACAACCAGGGATGAAATGATTTTCTGGATATCTATTTAATGGAAGGTAGAAAAGATAGTTTGTAATGGAAATAGCTATATTGGAATATAGTGATGGTGCTTTCCTTTTTGTTCAGAAAAATGTAAGCTAAGTCTTTATTTCATCTTTCCATTATCTCTTAGTTAACTATTTAGTTGCAATTGGCACATCTAGCTGATTGGATTTATTTTTGAAGTTGGACATGAAATCATGAATAAGGTTTAACTTTCCAGTCACATTAACTTTGGGAATTTTTTGCACAAAATAAATGAACAAAGATTGCCTTTCTGAAAGTAGTTACCCAACACAGGTGTTTAATAGCTGGCCTTACTGAGAATATCTAGAAGCATGCCTTGTGAGTGGAACTATATTCTTTCACAGTACATTATTTGTTTATTTCTTAATATTAATCTGTAATGTAAAAACTATTTTTTTAATAATTCAAGTATAATATTGTCCTGGTTTAGGCTGGGATAGAGTTAACTTCTTTACTGGTGGCTGGTGTGGTGCTGTGTTTGGATTTGGGATAGGAACGGTGTAGATAGAGCACTGGTGTTTTCAGTTGTTGCTAAGCAGTCAGGGCCTTTTCTGCTCTTCAGACCACCCTGCCAGTGAGTAGGCTGGGAGCGCACAAAAGGTTCGGAAGATACACAGCCGGGACAGCTGACCCCAACTGACCAAAAGAATATTTCATACCATATGACATCATGCTCAGCATATAAAGCTGGGGGAAGAAGAAGGAAGGGGGAGGATGTTCAGAGTTATGTCTTTTTGTCTTCCCAAGTAACTATCACATGTGATGAAGCCCTACTTTCCTGGAGATGGCTGAACACCTGCCTGCCAATGGGAAGCAGTGAATTAGTTCCATGTTTTGCTTTGCTTGTGTGCATGACTTTTGCTTTACTTATTGAACTGTCTTTGTCTCAACCCACAGTTTTCTCAGTTTTACCCTTCCAATTCCCACTAAGGGGAAAGTAAGCAAGCAGCTGCATGGTCCTAGTTGCTGCCTGAGGTTAAACCACGACAAATATTCTTAAGTATCCAGAAAGTGAACTATTAAATGATTTATATCTTGTGATATAACATGGTTAAAACCATTTATAAAAGAAGATTGTTCTCTGGTCAGTGCTACAGGATTTACAGTACTTTATGTATTAGTCCAATGATTTAATTCCTATTAAATTGATCAAATTTAACTAGGATTTTTTCTGACATTTGGATTACTGGAAGAAGTGCAGAAGAAGCAAAGGCTAAGGATTAGTATCTGATGTCTCTTTTATTTTTCACTCTCTCTTTAGCCTCCTTTACTTTGCACAAAAACTACAAGTAAGGATGACTGGTAATAATATTTGGGGTATTAGCTGGTTTTAAACTTCTGTCAATTGCAAAACTTATTGGCAGTTTTAAAATATATTTCTCAAAATCATAGAATAGGTTGGAAGGAATTTCTGAATGTTATCTAGTTCTACCTCCTACTCAAAGAGGGACCAACTTCAAAGTCAGATCAGGCTGCTTATGGCCCTGTCTGGTTGAGTTTTGAAACTTTCCAAGGATGGAGACTCCATAACCTTCCCAGATCACACGTTCCAGTGCTTAACCTCTCTCACTGGGGCAATTTTAACTCATATCTGACAGAAATGTCCAGTGTTTGAACTTGTGAACTTTGCCTCTTGTTCCTTTGCAGTGCACCTCTGAGGAGTTCTCTGGAACCCCTCCATAAGTAGTGGAATATTGTGTCGTGACTTAAAGGAGCTGCAAGAGGAGGTCAGTGGACTGAGAAGCATCAGAAATTATGAGAAGGATTGTCTGTATCTTCTCTGAGATCCTGCAGATATAAAAACCTCAACCACCAACTATATTGAAGGAGGTGTAGGTAGACTCTGCTTACCAGCTGGGGAAATAGAGACCTCTGTGATGGTAAAGGCTGGAAACATGTGACCTCTGGCACCAGGAGGATGGTTACTGCTCCACCTGCAGTTCCACAACTGCAGAAAAGGTTCAGTGCCCTGGAGCTCTCTCCAACAAAGCAACTGAGCTAGCTGAGACTGAGCCGTGCATCAGCACTAGGAAGAAGTGGTGAGTGGTACCATTGGGAAGACCATTGAGAAGACTGCCTGCAGCAGGAGAAGGAGGTTCCTACTTACCAACCTGACCTGCTGTCTAGGGAGATTTGCTGCTTGCTGGGGCCTTGGACTGAGGATGTAGTTGGAAATTTGCTATAAGGCTTGTCTGGCCCTTTAATTGTTACCCTCTATTGATTTTCTATATGAGCACCAACTAAACTGCCAGGAGACACTCTTGACATGTTGAAAGTGACTTACACAGTTCTGAAGGTGAGATGGGCCCGGGGGTCCAAGAACATGGAGGCCCAGGTTGTGTTATCCTTGATCCTGCTGGTGTGCATAAGGCCCTGAAGAGAAGCGAACAGATCCTGTATGTCAACACCAGATCCTCTATGTCCTGTTGGCAACAAGAAGACTGGTCTTATATTTCTATGGAACCCTCCTGGAGAATTGAGGAATTACTAGTAAGAGATGGTATCCGCTTGATAAAGTGGGGAAAAGGCATCTTGGTTAACAGGCTGGCCAACCTGATGTGGAGAGCTTTAAACTAGTAATGACAGAGAACAAAGTTGAAAACCCACCATTGAGTGAGAAAATGGTGGACAAGCTTGGCAAGCAAAGGGTGAAAGATAATATGGACACGAGAGTTCAAAGGTAACAAACAAAACAACTGAAATAGTCTTAACTCAAGCATATTCACACCAAAAAGGAAGAGGTGAGAAGAAAACAATATGGGGGAAGTTCTCTGGTTTTTGAGTGATAAATCAATAAAACTCATTATTTCTCTGAAGTGTCTGTACACTTACATGTGCAACATGGAGAACACACAGGAAGCATTAGAAATCTGCATGCAGCTGCAGGGCAACAAACTCGTGAATATCAGAGATGCAGTGGGATAGCTTGCATGACTGATGAGCTGCCATATATGCATACAGGTTTTTCAGGAAGGACAGGCTAGGACAAACAGTGGTAGAGCTGCTTTTTATGGGAATGCATGGACATCTGCCTGCAGATAGATGATGAGTTAATTGAAAACCTGTGGGTGATGATCAGAGAGCAGACCAATGTGGGTCATGTTGTGCATATCTGCTATAGACTAACTGATCAGGAAGAATTAGAAAAGGCCTACTTGGGACAACTGGAAGAATTCTGAGGAGCTGGTCCTCATGAGGATTTTAACATTGTCATTGACAAACTTATGAAGTATGGGGCAGATAAGCAGACAGTGAAATCGACTGAACTGCAGGGTTAAAGGTATTATGAACAGTGACAGGAAGTCCAGCTGGACGCCAGTCATTAGTGGTGTACACCAGGGATTTACATTGGGTTCAATACTCTTCAGACTTTTCATTAATGACCTGGGTGATGGTACAGAGTGCACCCGCAGCAAATTTGAAGATGACACAAAACCAGGATGACTGTCTGATATACCAGATGGGTGCTCTGTCATTCAGAAGGACTTCAGCAGGCTGGAGAAATGGGCAGAGGGGAACCTCATGCAATTCAGTAAAGGGTAGTGCAAAGTCCTGCACCTGGGAAGGAGTTATTCCTATACATCAATACATGCTGGAGGCCAACTGGAAAGAAGCTTCCCTGAGAAAGAGCCGGGGATCCTGGAGGACAACGCATTGACTCTAAGGCAGCAACATGGCCAAGCAACAAATAAGGCCAACAGATTCTCGGACTGCCTGAGGAAAAGCATTGCTAGAAGATCAAGGGGAATGATACTTCCTCTCTAGTCAGCACTGGTGAAGCCACATCTGGAGTGTTGTGTACAAGTCTGCTCTCCTCAGTACAACAGAAGTGTGGACATACTAGAGTGAGTGCATCAAAGGACCAAGAGGATGATCAAGGGATTGGAGCAACTGTCATACCAGGAGAGGCTGCGAGAGCTGGGATTGTTCAGCCTGGAGAATAGAAGGCTGAGAGGTGTCTTCTCCCAGCATCAGGCATTAATATGTCTTGACAAGAATATGGACCCAGACTCCTCAGTTGTTTCCAGTGACAGAACAAAAATCAGTGGATACCAGTAAATTCTGTGTAAGCATAATTTTATTATTATCTTTATTGTGATGGTGATCAAACACTGGAGGTTTGCCAGAGAGGCTGGGAAGTCTCCATCCCGGGAAATACTGAAAACCTGATTGGACACATCCCTGAACAAATCTGCTGTAGCTGGCCTTACTCAGAGTAGGCCAGTTGGACTAGAGGATCTCCAGAGGTCCCTTCCCACATCAACAATTCTGGTTCTGGGATGAGTTCCTGTGAAACTTCATTGAAAGTCAAAGGCTCAGTATTACTTTATGGGACTGAGCCACATGTAAAACAGGGTTTTGTCCAGTTGAATATTAATTCCTGTTCCTGTTAAAGGCATTTTCAAAAAACTAATGACTAAAGTGAGAGAATCAGATGTGTGAATGTACCATATTAAATTTCTATATTGTATATTATTTGAATAAAATGCAAGTTAACAAAGATTCTTGCTAGTCCTCAGTGACAGGAAAAACATTAATCTGGCAAAGCTACATAAAATTAAAATAACCAGTATCACAGGAAACTTCTGGCAGCTAATGAAACATGGTAATCTTTAGCTTTTAACCACTTTTATGTTAACCACAAATGCTAACTATAAGACTTACTGCAATTCCACATTGCAATGACATTCGGAAAGACAGAATTCTATCAATCAGTTGATATTTTTATTACTGATAAAATAACGTAGAATGATTTGTTTAATGCAAAAATATCTACTTACTTTAAGAAATCCTATTTACTTACAGACACACTAGGAACCTAGTGCAATGGCTCATTATTTTGTAATTTATAGGTTTCTGAAGTAAGAGACAGAAAGTTCTACCTAGCTTGCCAAATATTATAATCCCATAGCATTAGTAGCCTTCACTTATATAGGGCATAATCTGCTCCAAATGAACTCAGTAGGAAAGCTACAAGGAACATTTGAGATGCAAAAGAATGGGAAGTCTAATTAGATGAACAGAATACTCCATTCATTCTTCCTGCTTCTCTCTGCTTAGATTTCCATTCAGAATTTCTGCACACTAGTAGTGCAGAAGTGATAAAGACAATCCCAGTGGTAAGTAACTGCTATGATGAGTATTGCAGTGCCTGTCTATTGTCTACTCTGACAGCTGCAGGAAAATCCATACTCCTATGTCACATACATACAATCCATACTTCATGCTGGGAAGCACTGTGTGTTCAGGAACAGTTTACACTAAGAAAACAGCAGAAAAGAAAAGATGTAGCAAATACGAGTCTTAAATTAATTCCTTATGGAGACTGGAGCTCTGTGGAAACTCTCAGTGTGAGTGTAGACACATTTCATGCAAAGCCAGGTCTTAAAACTTAAAAATTGAGATGCCTAACAGTCTCTCTTTTCAAAGATGATAAAGGAAATTACAGTAATACAGTCTTGCTTTTAAATGACCCAAGGAAATTAAGTTTAAATTCAATTTTCTGTTTAGTAATAGCTTCAAGTAAGCAGTAGACTCCCAATAAAATCAGAAAAATAGAATTTTTGTCAGCTGATGTCATGCCAATACTCAAAACCAGCCAGGGTGACATACTTTCAAGAAAATGTCTGTTGCCTCGGAAATAGAAAAAGAACAAGTGGCCATGGAATTCAGGGACCGCAACATCAATGTATAATAACCAGGGGCTTAGAGAAGTTAATTTTTTAAATCATTATTTGTCACTTCTGGAAGTTATACTATCAAAGATTGGGTTTGTATAAGTGCCTATGTCCACACAGAACCTGGAATGACCTCTATTCCGCTCTGGTGAGACCCCCTACTGGAGTACTGCATCCAGCTCTGGGGTCCCCCATCCAAGAGAGACATAGACCAGTTAGACCAGGTCCTGAGGAAGGCCATGGAAATGGTTTGAGGGCTGGAACACCTCTTCTATGAAGAGCAGCTGAGAGGCTTGGGGTTGTTCAGCCTGTAGAAGAGAAAGCTCTGGGGAGACCTTGCTGTGGCCTTTCGGTACTTAAAGGCTACTTACAAGAAAGCCAGAGAGTTTTACCTGGACCTGTAGTGATAGGACAAATGTAATGGTTTTAAGCTGAAAGGGAGTAAATTTAAATTAGACAGAAAGAAGAAATCTTTTACAATGAGGGTGGTGAAACTCTGGAACAGGTTGCCCAGGGAAGCTGTGGATAACCCACCATTGGAAGTGTTTAAGGTCAGGTTGAATGAGGCTTTGAGTAACCTGATCTAGTTGAAGATGTCCTATCCCAGAGCAGGGGGGTTGGAACTAGATGATCTTTAAGGTGCCTTCCAACCTAAACCATTCTACAATTCTATGATTTCCCCCTTAGGTGCCTCAATTAAGTGCCTAAAGTTTAAAATCAAGTGCTTAGAGGGAAAATCCTTATCCCCTCTATGTATCAAGCTAAAATTTGGAATTTAAAAAAGCCAGGCACCAAAAACTCAGAGGAAGTTAGATTATTAGTTGCATATCTATACGTGCCTGTTTGTTAGCTGTATACCAAGCTAAACATGAATGAAATCATTAATAATCTGCAAGAAATCTTAACTAAATAAGTTATTTATTTCTTATAACAAAGCTCTGAAAATTGTGAAATTCACTAAGTAGAAACTTGTATTCTTAATTACTGAATTTCCATTGTTTGAATTTTTGTATAAACACATTTGATATCTTAATTCAGTCGGACCATTATTGTAGCAAGCACTGAAGAAAATTAACTCAAACTTTTCCTAAACTTAGACTGATAAACTTAGGGGCCCTTTTTATAATCTTGACCCCTGACTGTAAAATTAATTTTATTAAAACTGACCTAATGAGCATCCGTAGAATCAGTCTCGGAAAAAAAAAAGTATTCCCAGGTTTTTTTACATAGTTTTATTCTAACCTGATAGTATATAATCCAAAGTTATACCTTCTATTCCTAAAAATATTTTTTACAGAATATTTCACAAAGGCACATTGTCCACTTCAGGAATATTTTTGTTGATCTCTTACTTTTTCCTTAGCATCAGATGTGAACAGTGTGAATAAACAAATCTCTCAAAGATGAAGTGTAAGTAACCATGCACTTTACTCTTTCATATTTCTTTCTGATCTCCTACAGAGATCAGAAGGTACACACTAATACATTAGTATGCCATGCATTATGGTCACTTTATAACAAAACAAAACAAAACAAAACCTGGTGTGCTACAGAACTCACTAATTTTGTCATAACAGTGCCTTGCCTTTTAAGTACATACTCTAATAGGAAATAATTGCCTGTTCTATACAAGTAATACTTCAGTATTTATGGTTCAAGACGAAAGAAAAAAACCCTCACAACAAATTACAAAAAACTGACAGCAATTTGCAAATAAGGAAATACCGATATGCATGCATACAGAGTTTAAAAGTAAAGGAGTCCACAGCAAATTTCTAGATAGACAGAAACAGTTATTTCTAGCTATACTGTGTTAGTACAGAACATACTCTAAAATTAGATCTAAGTTCCAAAGAAAATAAATGATACTGGTCAGAATTTCTTGCATTTGAGCTGTTTGAAGAAGGATTTTCTATCAGACTGGATGATGGATAATTATATTTCTTAGTTAAATGTTAATAGAAAAAAAAAAAAAGTGTTGTGAGTTTGGGGTGGTGGGGTTTTTTTATTTATTTATTTTAAATAAATTGCCCTGATCCTTCACTAATTTTAAAGTTTGTCTTAGAATAACATTCTTGCTTAGCTCCTGTCACAGATTTCAGGGTGTTCCCTCAAAATTCAAAATGAAAAAGTACATTTAGCTCTTTTTTTTCCTATTGTCCTCAGTTTGAAATTAATTTCATAAGGAATAGATAAGTTATATGATGGCCTTCCAGTACCTGAAGGGGGCCTGCAAGAAAGCTGGAGAGGGACTTTTTGCAAGGGCATGTAGAGATAAGATGAGGGGTAATGGCTTCAAACTGGAAGAGGGCAGATTTAGAATAGATATCTGGAAGAAATTTTTCACTATGAGGGTGGTGAGACATTGGAACATGTTGCCCAGAGAAGTTGTAGATGCCCCATACCTAAAGGTGTTCAAGGCCAGGCTGTAAGAGACTTTGAACAACCTGGTCAAGTGGGAAGTGTCCCTGCCCATGGCAAGAGGGTTGAAACTAGATGATCTTTAAGGTCCTTTCCAACCTAAACCATTCTATGATTCTATAACCTATTTTTGTCAACTGCACTAGAACATCAAACTTTCACAAATTTTAATACATCACAAAATTCTTGATGTGACTGCTTTCCAGGTGATTGTCTTTTGTGGACCTGTGTCCTAACTCCTGAAACATGGGGTTTTGCGTTTTGTCTTTTGCTTTCCCCATAGATACATGTTGGGATTTTTTTATAACACTTGTAGATTTCACTTTTTTTTCCTCATAATTCTTTTTTTGTGTGCCAATAATCAGATGGCACTACAAAAGAAACGGTCTTTTTTTGGCACCTAATTCTTTTATCAGTTGCTAATTTCATTGGGATTAGAGGATAAACAGTGTTAAAGTGCTTAAATACCTTTTAGCATCTTTGTTTAGATAATTACAGTGCACCACAGTTACATTGCTCAAGTGTGCATTGGGTAACATTGACCTAATGGTTCAGAGAATAAATCCAGTTCATTGGGTAACATTGACCTAATGGTTCAGAGAATAAATCCAGTTAATAAATATCTGGACTACTATTTTGTTGCCGTAAAACATAGGGAACATCTGTTACATGGGCTTGTTATGTGATAACACCATCAGTATCTGTGGACGACTTTGTAATGGCCATAACCATGTCAACAAGGAGATGGGCTGAAGTCATTCTTTTTACTGTGCTGAGGCCAACATCGAAAATTGTAGATGGCTTTGCTGTAACAATTCATCCCGCATCCTTGCATGCAGTAATATAGCACTTTTCTAAACATTTCCTCTTAAAAACAGTTCTAGAAGCCTGGACACAGAAGCCTGACTGAGTTTTGTTTAGGTGCAGTGCCATTGTTTACCAAAGGAAAAAGCTGAACTGGCATAATTCAATAATACAATTCATTTTCTATGAAAAGAAAAAATGAATTTATATATACCTTGAAGACTGGGTGGGCATAGGGAAGGAAACAGAGGGAGATATTTGCATCATTTAGGGACTAATTTACTTTGGTTTATGCTAGCGATTATAATGAAATCCTACTTTACATGTAACTTTTTGGAATGCAAGAAAAATGTCAACACTTTTCAGCTGCTCAAGTGCAAAAAAAAAAAAAAAAAAAAGATCAAAGCCCTCTGTTAAGTTTCTTAAATATGACAATCTAGTCATGGACAACATTACAGTTCAGAGAGGAGAAATTAAATTGGTCATGGAATAAACTTGCCTACTAGTAAAATCTTCTGAAAATTCTAGAACTGACACTTAGCCAAGGATTTTTTTTCCCCCAAATATTATTCTGTAACTTGTCAATAAAGCATTTATTTGTTTCCTAATGGAACTAAAAACTGATATCTTATGTTTTCATCTTCTGCTCTGAACATTAAGATTCTCCAACAACAGCAAACAAAAATAATAATAAATTGTAACTAAAGGGAAATAGCAAAGAGAAAGAAATAAAACCCAAGAAAGAAAAGTGATTCAAATGAAAACAATTGCTCACCACTGACCCATCAATGCCAGCCAATCCCTGAGCCATGGTCCCCTGGCCAACCTTCCCCCTAGTTTTATTGCTGAGTGTGATGTCATATGGTATGGAATATCCCTTTGGTCAGTTGGGGTCAGCTGTCCCTGATGTGTCTCCTCCCAACTTCTTGTGCATCCTCAGCCTACTTGCTGGTGGAGTGGTGTGAGGAGCCAAAAAGACCTTGACTCTGTGTAAGCACTGCTTAGCAATAACGAAAGAATCCCTGTATTATCCATACCATTTCCAGCACAAATCTAACAAGTTGCCCCATACTAGCTACTATGAAAAAAATTAACTCTACCCCAGCCAAACCAACACAAGAAGGAACATAATTATGTACATTGATTTGAACACTTCACTACAGTATCTTGTTTATCTGACATTGTTTAATCTTTCCCCTCTCTCTTTTTATAGTTAGATTATGGTGTGTTTTGATACATTCTTTTTAATCCTGGCACAACAATACATCTCACTTATTCATTATGAAAACAAAAATCCCTAGAGATATAGAAATTTAAGATATTACACTTTTCTATTACTGGTTTAAGTGGTTAACAACATATTGTTCAGCCTATGCATTTTATTACTGTATCTCATTTTAACACAGTAAGAATAAATGCTAAGAATCAACAATAAGTAAAACTTTAATTGAATCTACTGTATGCACCAGTACAGGTGATATCTTGGTTCACAGCTGTGGTGGGTTGACCTTCACTAACTTCCAGATGGCAACCCAGACACTCCCTCATTCCCCTCCTCAAAAGGACAAGAAGATAAAATAAGATGAAAAAAGCTTGTGAGAGATCACTTGCCAATTACCGTCACAGGCAAAACAGACTCAATTTGGGGAAAAAAAAAATAATATTTTTTTGCCAATTAAAGTAGATTTAGGTAATCAGAAACAAAGACAAATTAAAACACCTTTACCCCAACTCACCCCTTCTTCCTAGGCTCAACTTTACTCCTTTATTCCCGACTCCTCTACCTCCTCCTCACCCTACTGTGTGGCACAAGGCAGTGGGGAACAGGGGGGCTGTGGTCAGTCCATAATGGTTCCTTTCAGACACCCCTTCCTCCTCACACTTTGCCCCTGCTCCAATATGGGTCTTCCATGGGCTCCAGTTTCTTTAGGAAATATCTGCCTGCTCCACCATGGTCTTCTCCACAAGCTGCAAGGAAATCTCTGCTCTATCGCCTGGAACTCCTCCTCCCCCTCTTTCTTCTCTCACCTTGGTGCTTGCAAGGTTGTTTCTCACACTTTCCTTTCTCACTCCTCTCCCTCAAGGCAGTATTTTTCCTTCTCTTAAATGCACTTTACCTCAGGTGTCACCATCACAGCTGAGGACCTTAGCAGCGCCCTGCAATGGGTCCGTTGGAGCCAGCTGAAACAAGCTCACAGAAGATCTTCCCTCACAGCCCCTTCCACCAACACCTTGATACCTAGACCCAATAAAAGGGCCAATATACAAGTTATGTGTACCTATATGTAACTCTAACTTTTATTTTGTCATTATTCATTTTATAAAGTGAAATTTTATAAATTAAAGAACAGAAAGAATACAAAGAATAATAAGGCTCCTAACTGCTATTTATAGACTATTAGGTTTAGGGCTTTTTCCAAAGTATATTTGGAAAGTTAACCATGAAAGTTCTTTTTTTCATTTTGCAACTTTTCAAGGTTAATCAAGCTGTCAGGAAGAAATTGCAAATACATGTGCCTGCACTCAAGAGTACAAATGTGCAATCACAGCAGGAAAAGGAGTATGTTTTTCACTTGGTTGCAATGCATTTATCGGGAGAGTTCTCAAGGAAAATGGTCTGTAACTTAGATGTAGTTTTAAGTCATTTTTAAAAAAAATCTTCTAACATTATGTTGTTAATGCCATTTCAAAATACTGCTTTGTAAGGGCATAAACTAAGAATGAACTCATAGGGAAGAGAAATATATACTTAAATCATATTTCTTTGGTTTATTTTTGTCTTATATTGATTCTTAGCACTACATTTTCAAAAAGATGAGATTGTCACAGCCACCACTGACAATTGCTTATCTAATTGGGCATGCAATCAAATTGCATGCAATTTAGCTTTTCAGCAGGTAACAAGATGAGACATGGGCTTGGCCTAGTAAAGATAGTTAGTGAATCAAAAGAGAAAAGCATTTATTTTTAATTCCTTCTCCTTTCCTCTTAAAAGCAAGTTAAGATCAACATCATTTAAACAACCTGCTATGCTTTTGCACGGATGGCAAAACAAGCTAGTAGTGTTAAAAATTAACTCTTCCCTTTCTTTACTGCTTTCATCACTGGTCTCTAAAAATTATTTTCTCTCTGGATTGATCAGCTGAACTGTTAATTAATAGGGAAGGCATAAGTCAGCTGTATTGCTGCAGGAGCCACTATTAAAAGAAGAAATTTCTTGCCTTAAGACAGTACAAATTTTACTGAGGCAGCAGTGAATGAAGAGTTCCTCAGCATAAGAACAGACTAGTCAAATCAGAGATATGTTTAACCAGGTAAGTGGTTTTGTTGGTGACCTGTAGTGGACAGTGAAGTAAAAAGCAGATATTGACACCCTTATTTTGTACACCCTTTGAAATAGCAGTTATGGCTAGTAATTAAGCTTTCAAGTAATATAGAGCCTATATATGTCTTTTCCTGGAGCTATTTTCCATCACTATAGTTGTGTCATCATTTGAATCTAGCACCTAAATTCAAGCAGACAAGAAGACAGAAAGAAAGACAGAAGCAAAGCATCAGTAGCAAGACAAAAATCTTACTTTGAGTGACATAAATATTAAGGTTTTTATCTGTGTGTTTATTTTTCTTCAGAAGGCCGACAATCAGCTTTTTCAAGAGTAATATAAAGGTGCTCTTAGTTGCTCTAAGTCAAGCAGCATTTCAGTGATTTTTCTGGTGGTTATTTTAGACTCTCTGTCTGTCATCTCTGAGTACCAGCTATGTTTGCACCCTGTTTTTCTCAGTGTTCTCACAGTTTGCTCTGTCTTGTGCCACTCTCTTTCTCCCCTGCTCCCCCCTACCTGTCTCAACATGCCCTCTGCTTGGTACTCACTGAGGGAATACACTTCTGGAAGGCTCCAATTGTCTCAGTATGGAGCTGACAAACAGGTGAGGCAAACAAGTTTCTTTCCTCCCCAATGGTCAGAAATATGTGTCTTTTTACCACATGTTTTAAACCAGGAATTTCTCTTTTGCAGGCACTTTGGGATCCAGGTGAGCTTAATTTTCTTCCTAAACTGCAGATTAGTGACTTCCTCTGGTGGCCTTCACACTTGTTTACACCGAGTTTGATTGAGTACATGATTAAGATGTTGCCAGATGTGAGATGGCAGACACTGTTTAACCTAAAGCTAAAAGCACCACACTGGCTACTGGCAGACCCCCCCAGCTGTCTGTACTTTGTGCACTAGTCAGATAGGACCAGTATCTTAGGCTAGTCTGAGCTGTCAGGTGCTGCTACTTGTGAATGCCAAACTGGTTGATAACTGTGGAAGCAAAAAAAACCCCAGGATTCTGTACTTTTTCCCTGGCTGAATTTTGCCCTAAACAATAAAAAGCAAAATTTATTCTGTATACTTTACTGAAACTAGCTGAATAAGTAAGTGTTAAAAAACATGAACAAATGCTCTGAACAATTTGGCAGCAGGGTCATAAGGTTAACAAAGTAATAAGATACTTCCATAAAATGTCCTTGAGCTTTCGTGTTGAATTTTTGTTGATTTTTGGTGAACAAATTTTTCTTCACTTCCCAAAATCAAAACTACATAATCAACTTTGTTACTTTTTTTTGTATTCTCATATTCAGATTTTTATCAATCATCACACCTTTCCTCTTCATTTCATATTCCAACACTGCTTTTCAAAGCCCACCTCTTTCACCTATAGCCCAACACTTCTTGTCTGCCCCTCATATGAAAGACAGCAATATTTACAGCCACAGCATTCTTCTCTTCCAATTTCTGTGATCAGGGTCCTGCTCTCCACATCCTCTCTTTTAGTCTTTTTCAGTGTCTCTTCTCTTCCTTAATTCCAACTTCATTTTTCTCAGTGAAATGAGTAATTCCTAATTCCCTCCTTGTATCTGATCTTTCACCACATGTCTCTTTGTAGCTTGAATACTCTGCACATCCTTTTAGTCTATTTGTATTCTCCTTCCACTGTTATTGTCAAGCTCTTTGTTTCCTCCCCGCTTTCCTTTACATGGAATTATTTGCCTGCACTGTAGTGTCTTTCTTCAAAACCAGCTCTTCTGTTATTGCTTCTTCATTTTCTTACACATCATTCCCCAAAGAAGAGTATCAGGACAATCTTCTGATAATGTAATGCAACATTTCATCATCTCTGTTTATTTAGGCCTCCATGAGTTTCCCTTTTCTCCCTATCTGTGTCATTTTAACGGACTCAGCAAACGCTCTGAGGCATGGGTAAAGAATCCCTATGAAACACTGCATGACACTGATGAAAATATATAAATTTTTCAAAATATTAAAGGAATTAAATTTAGAAATACTTTCTTTAAATTAATTTCCAGTCTTGGTTTTATGATTAAAATGACACAGCTACTAAATCAGGTCTACTATTAGCAAAGACAGAATCAAAAGTAAGATGTGTAATATATAAACCATCTGGTTCAAACTTTCTCCATTTCAGTTTTACATAATATTTCTTATCCTACAAAATTGTTGTTATTGTTTTTTAGGTAACCTAAGAATGATCATAAACACTAACCATTTTCAAATTTCCTTTGAAAAGTAATGAATATTTTGTCTTGTGCATTGATGCTATTTTTCAAAATAGTTCTCAGTATTGTGGATGCATAGCATGCTAAAATGGATTGTTTTACAGTGTCTACAAAAATCACTGCTTTAATGATGAGCCTAATTGGCTTCCATTGGCTGTTAACTGTGAATATGGCTACTTGCTAATTGCTTGTTTTCTTCTGAGCTATACTTTTCACAAATCAGATCAGCAAACTGACATCTTTTTAGAATAAAAATAATGCAAAAGTCTTTCATCTTGTAACTTTTTTTAATGGTTCTTTAGTACAGGGAAAACTTTGAAAAATATTGTCTTCTCTTTTTGCTTTATAGATTGTCCTCAGTCATGAAACAAGCCTGTACTTATAATCTCAGGCATTTGCTCTATAGAGACTGCTCTGACCCCCCTGCCCCCATTTAAAATTATATCGTTTCTGCTGGTGGTGTTTTAGGTTTCTGCTGGTTTAGGTTTTGGGTTGGTTGGGGTCTTTGTTAGACAAGATTTTCAGTGCCATGAGTGAGATAAGATGTCATCCCCGAGAGTAGATGAGGTTAATATTCACCACTGTAACCTCAAATTGTAATATGAGGAGCCATTTCTTTGATAAAGAAAGGATAGTTAAAATCAGATACTTCTAATGATTAAAAAAACAGGAAAAAAATAAAACTGTTTCTGGAGTATCATAGCAAAGTTTAAATGTTAAAAATTACGTAAGCATAACAGTCGGATAAGTCAGAAATTTGCCAAAATTTTTACAAATACCTCAACAAAATAATGAAGTTCTTACTCATAAGTAATTTTAATTCACTAAACATGTCTCACTGATGTATATGCCCGTAACAGACAGAAACAAACCGCAACCAAGGGCTCAGTGGGCAGTTTCTTTTTCCCTTAGATGGAGGCTGTCATGCATTTCAACAGGTCCCTGATCTGAACAATTAGGACACCAGTTACTGAATTCCAAAGAATGGTACTGCATCCCAGCAAGGAAGACTAGGTATATTCTTCCTAATATGCCTTTGCCACTATTTTAGGGACCAAATAGTTTCACCCCAGTCTTTTCATCTGTAAAATATGAAAGAACCCTTATGTGAATGCAGGATTTTTACACATTCAAGCTATTACAGAGCTCAAGATAAAAATATGTATAATAATACTAATAATAAATATTATTGTATTTGTTTTGAGCAGAAAGAATACTCAAATTAGGAGTATGTAAAACTGTTGTCACAATTATTATGAGGATTAATGCTCTGAAAATGGAAGGCAGAAAATGTTTATATTTTCAAGCTGTTCATCTCATTAAAATATTGTTCCCTTTCCTACAGATAATTTCTCTGCCGTCTGATGAGCCACACATACTCCAATAGTTAATTTGCTTCTTCCTTCAGGGTTCTAGCAGATGGGAAGAGAGTGGTAGGCTAGAAGTGTTGTACCATCCTCTTAAACCCTTCTATCAAAAATAAATTAAAGCTTAATAAAGTGACAGGAATTGTCATATGAACAAATGAGAGCTAGGTGAGTATTTTTTAACATAGCATGGAGCTTTTTCTACTAAACTCCAGTAATTTATCTAACTCAAGAATATATGCATTTCTTTTTCGTGTCCTACCTACTTAAAAAACCCAAGTTACGATATATTACACCAAGTATAATATTATATTTCATGTTGGACATTATTAAAAAAGCGAAGGAAAGTATAGGACTAAACTTACACTCCCTTCTTAAAATGAGGACTATGTTTATAGGAAACAATATCAATTAAATCCTCAGACACCGAATGAACACTTTTTTCCCAAAAGTTTGACCTAACTGTCTAAAACTTCCTACAGAGAGGTGGAGATTTAGAAAGTTTTAACGTATACTTTTTTGGTTGCTGAACTTTGCATAGAATTTCTAAATAATAAAGTGTTGAGTGTTGGGGAAGATAACAAAGTTAGTAACAAAAGTCTGCGGTTTAGACCAGCCACCTGAAACAGAGGGTTAAGGTTCAAATTCATTCTTCCATATATCAAAGGATACCTTGAGACAGGCAGCAAAAGGCACAGAAAATTGTTCTATTTTTCCCAGATACTCCACAGCTTGGTATTTAAGAAAATTCTCAAGCAAATTGTAGGCTTAAGTCTCCCGAGGCAGCAAAATAAATTGACTCAGGTTTTCTTAAATTGTGTGTGAATGCTCTAAGCATCAAATTCTCCTCATTAAATCTGTGATTTTAGCTGTCACACATGTCTGTTTTTTAAACAATACTGTTTGGACCATTCAAGCTAAATCCTCAAATACTTGTAAAATGATTAACACCATTTTTTCTTGAACTATGTTTTTATAAGCAAGTGGCCAGGTTTTACTGCATATTGTTTACTTTACTGTTTACTGTTTTATTACACATACTAAATCTATCTTTACATAACTAATTAATAAAGGCCGATTGGAAATCAAAGAAATCAAGCAGCTCCTAACAGAAGTGGCATGTTGAAGCAATAAATACAGTGTATTCATTATAGGATACCATGAAGTTTGTTCAAATCAACCTTTTCATGAACAAGAAATACCTTTTTGCTAGAATTACTGACACCTTTGTGTGGAAAATTAAAGATAATTATATTTATTCAAAAAACAGTGAATTCAGTTACAACTACCTTTACTAAAATTTTTGAAAAATAGCCTCTTATGGGATCAAAAGGATTAAAAATGAACTAGGGGGGCTGGACTGGATCTCCTTCTTATTAGAGGGCAAATCTAAGTCCAGTATTCGCTGCAAGGTATCAGAGTGAATACGCTGCCACCTTGCCAGGTTATGCCTAAAAATCTAACCATTGGACTAAGTCCTTGTTTACCTTCAGGGACAGTAATTCAAAATAAGATTTGTAATGGAAGAGACAGCAGCATGCAATGATAAAAGAGACAAAATATTTATCATTCACTTTCCTTTCACACAAAAAAAAAAAAAAAAAAAAAAAAAAGGTGACTGGGAAAGGCTTGTCAGAAGTTCCCCTGTTCATTTTCTAGTAATAGGACTGGGGGAGCAGACAGGACAATACTGCCAGGCTGTCAGTGCAATCTCTCTCATAATTAATCCCATAGCTTCTGCTGTAACTAATCTGTCATAAACCGCAATCCTCAATGGAGATCCCTTGAGTATTTCCATTCTAAGACTCCTTTCTGTTTGTCGGGGGGTTCTTATGTGTCAGGTTAGTTTTAATGGGGAATTTTTGAACATTTGGCCCTTACCATTTCCTTTTGGTGTTTGGGCAATTTTGACCCAAACTTCTCTTTTACCAACTGTTTTTTCTGGAGGTAGTTCCCTGTCCTTGTTGCTTTCCCATAGGGGCTATCCAATTTTGCAGCCTGTGAGCCATTACGGTCTTCCAATCAGTGTTCCTACGGTGCAAAATTAAGGCTAAAACCTTCGGCCCACCCAGGCACTGCATTTTGCAATAGTCATGTTTTCCCTGCTGTTGTTGCCAGCACAGTCTTAGGTCCCAGGCTAAAGCACCCTGTCCGTTAAGGACATCCTGAGCTGTCAGCCTCATTGTCCATTCAGAAAACCTATCAGGAATATTTCAGGGATGGGCAGGGTTACATTCCCATGGTCCTGGCATTTGCCTGAAAGCATGTATGTCATGTCCTGGTCTAGGACGTGAGGGGTCCAGGAGGACCCATAACGATTCCACGCATGAGATTAAGACACAAACGAGGTCAAATGCCATCTGCTAAAGCTTTATTGTTATCTCGCAGCCTTGATTACTGAAATGAGCAAGAGAGTAAAGGAGGAAATAGAGGAAAGGCAAAAGAGAGAAGCAGTATTACGGAGCACAGCAAGAGTAGTGTCACCACCTCGGACTTCAATGTCCTGACGGTCCCCTAATGTCAGTGGCGTCATGTTGACACATGATCCTTGGATCACATCTATGGCAGGGGTTCTGGAGGCCTAGTTGTAGAGGGACACGGCACTAACTAAGGTCAAAGTCTGCTCAATACTTGACCAATCAGTATAGAGGCCACTTTTGCTCGGCCAGTCTTTCTTGGAAGGTGGTCTTCTTGGAAGATCGTTGCTCCTGATGTACCCCTGTGGTAAATAGGATGTGGTTAGTGATCACAGTGGCACATCTTGCAGCCTAGCTCAGCAAGTTTCAGGTGCTCCTTGTTCCTGTTATGAACAGGATGTTGCTGGTCTGCTTACGGTACGTGAGTTTTGAGACATTTTGATTGAGACATCTTAATGGTCTCCTACAATGTATCACTGAAGATAATAGAAAGGATGTAAAGGGACAAGCCACTGCATCAGTGTTATGAAGAATTATTCTTTCTCCCAAAAATATTTGTTTGGTCTCATTACAATCAAGAGTAATAGTTCCATCCCACATTTTATAACACCATGCCACCTATATAAACACTCTGCTTTTTGCCATATTTTAAGGACCTCTGCACTAGTTATTGTGCAGTATAGATTGTAGTGGTCAGCATGACCTGAAGCAGCAGGGAAGTGTCTTTGTTTCTGGCAGGAGCAAGGAGTTTTACCATAGAAGTTTGAATGCTGGGGTGCAAAGGGGCTGTCCTATCTGGATCAGATTCAGGTAACAAAGTGGGGGGTAGGAGGCTTGTTGCCAGAACCAGACTCATGAAGCAGGGGCAAAAGCCCAGAATCATCCTCCTCACTATCAGTTTTCAGTATATGTATCTTCAATGTTCTCACTCTCTGAGACTAAGCACGTGTGGTCTCACTCTGGCTGTAGTAAAACCAGAGGTCTGAGATTAGTTTCTAATTCTTGAAGCTGGCTTTTATCAGAACTATCAGATTCAAGGGGCAGTTGCTCTAACTCATTGTAAAACGTTTTGAGCTTCCTGCTTAACAGCTCTCAGCAAAGTGCTTGCAGTTGCATATGTCTCTTTGAGAAGCCCAATACTTTCCTGCCACTCCTGTAATTCTGTTGGCAGGGATTCTTGCAATTTGTCATGTTCTTCCACTACCTTCTGATGTTTTCTCCTACGTTCTCCCAAGTGGCTGCATCCATTACCTGTGTATTTTACAGAATTCCACTTCCGAAACTAATTAATGTCACAACCTAAAGGGCTACCCAGACTGCAGGTGTGTAGAGATAATGACTATGGGTTTGTAGAAGTCCATAATACACAAGTATATCGAGGCTTTTATCCTCTAAATTTCTCTACTTTATTACAAGTTATCATAAATAACATAAAAATCACCTCTAGCAAGTATACTACCTCAAAAAATCATAACTACAGAATATACGTATGATTAATGAAGTGAACATATATATATCAAGCTATTAAAAAATACTATCAGTACCTCAAAAAATCACAACTACAGAATATACGTATAATTAATAAGTGAATATATATATATCAAGCTATTAAAAAATACTATCAGTATGAAAAATATAGTATCAATCAAAAATATGGCAGCAGTCAGTAACAGCAGCAATCATTTGCATAGCAACAACCACGTAGGTATAGAGTATTAGAGGTTACTACAAACTTATAATTAGTGAAGGAACTTATCAACAATATAACAGCAGGTATATTTAGGATAGATTACTTATATGGGTATATAATATCAATATCAAGTGAATTAGACAGATTTCAGAAGGGGACAAGCCATCCCAAAGGGAAGGACAAACTGACCCCAGAAGGGGAACCAGAGGTGGGACAACAAACTGTCCCAAAAATGGGACCAAAGAGGGGACCAATAAAGTAACAGAGTCTCACTTCAAAGATGATCCATGTCACAGCCAGGTGTCCCTAGGGACAGTCCAAGATCTTGTAGAAAGTTTGTGTGGAGAATTCAGCCTGTTTGCGAAAGGAAGTACATGCAGCACAGGAAGTTCTCAAAGAGACAGGTTACATTTGGAGTAAAAATTAAGTTCTTTTTATATCATAGAGACATAAAAGGGTTTAGGGCATCACTACTTGGAACAGCCAATAGATGTTGTTAATTTCTATTTTTCACCTGTAACAGCCAAGAGATTGTGATGTTTTCTGTTCTTTCAGAACAATTTTACTTTCCCAAATGGTTTCCACTTTTTCACATGATAGGTTGCAACTACAGTTTCTTGGGTTTTGCACTTATTGATGGTATCTCAGGATGTCTTTAGTTTTTAGGTATACAGCTGTACTTCAAAGACTCCAGCTGCACTTTTCAAGGATGTTTCTGGTTCCCAGCCCTAGTTCCCAGGCTCACAGCTCCCAGGCTGGCAGACAATTTCTCTGTCAGTAGTTTTCAGCAGACATTTTCTTCTGTTCAGTAATTTTTCCCTTCTAACCAGACCACCTTTATATGTACGTCAACAGTAAAGTCCTCCGTGTCCGCTGGCAATAACTGGAACTTTGACACCTACACTGTGGACATTAAATGCAGTTGTTTGAGAACCTGAAGATGGGCCTACTTGAAAATAAATCTATTCCTATGCAGCAAAAGTATTTGAAGTCACTGCCATTCCAGTATGAAAGAAGCCACAAACAACAACAACAACAACAACAAAAACAAACAAACAAAGGTTTGCACTAGTGAAGTAAATATTTTCATCTAGTTTGTGGAAGTATTATCTCTGCCATTATGCAATATTACAGTACATGTGTTTATTCTGTCAGTGATGATTATCCAATCACTTCAGACCAGAACACTTCAGAATACTTTTACAGTCAGTTCTAACAGCTCTGAGGCTGAATAGTATCAATAAATAGAATCATATACCATATATAATATATAGAATCATACAATATCTGAAGTTGGAAGGGACCTATTGAGTTCAACTCCCCGCTTCTTGTCAGACTACCTAAAACTAAATCATATGACTGAGCATTATCCAGATGCTCCTTGAACAAAAAAGGGGAAACATTTTAGCCCTTTTCTATTCAAATACTACTATTTATGTTTCTTCAAAAGTTGTAAACTTAGCTGAAATGAAATTCTTAGGTGACTGACCATACACTCTGCCCACATATTTAAGGTTTGATATTAAGATGGAAGTTTTATCTACGTCAGGCTGTTTGTGTTGTCCTCATTTGATTTCTGTAGTAATGCTTGTATAGCATGCAGTGTGGCTGACTACATAAAGACTGCTTGGAATTGTTAATTTGCATCTTATCTCGAGGCTGGTGCAGTCATGACACCCTGGCAGTCCATTTCTTTGATTGTTCACTGAGATTTCTTCAAATGCATTGCACTTCCCTCACTGAGTATACACCAATCTGTCCTTACAAAGAAACAAGGATACAGATACTTCACATCTAAGAGATTTCATCCCAACAGGCAGTCAGGATCCCAACAGGCAGCCTTGAGGTGCTATGGAAATTTGAAGCTGACCAGATATGTGCTTAGTGATCCTTGCCATCTCCTAGCAAGTCCCCATGGCTAAATAAGAAAACGCCGGGGAACAATCTCTGTCCTGCAAAACAGGTAGCACACATAGTTTCTTGTAAAAAGTGATTACAGCTAATCTGCTATATATCAAATGCATATTAGAGTGAGCTTGTTAAAGCAGCTAGTGATCGCACTTTATAACCATTTCAGAACTTATAATTCACAATTATAATATAAAGACATTCATAAAGGCACAAAGAGAAACCATACTGCATTTTTGAGAAACAAATAGTACACTTCTAAGAATTTTCAGGACTATGCATTTTCAAGTTAAAGTATGCATGAAAAAACAAAAGGTTAAATATTTAGATGTCACAGTTTTATAATATATATGCAAATAGTAGATCAAATTTTGACCAGTCAATCTATCTTGTTGGTATTTTGCAAACAAGTTGTATAACACAAAGTTGAATAATATTTAGCAATATATGAGACAGAAACCCACATTCTCTTCATTACCAGTGTTTTCAAGTGATTTGTCTTGTTTGTTCTTTCATGTAAAATTATCCAGGTGTGTTTTAAAGGTGTAGTCTTTGTTTTATTTAAACATATATTTATGTCTTTCATGATTGATGCAAATAATTATAGTTATTGCTATTATGGTTGTTTGCAAGTGTAATTTATATGTAAATTTAGTTCTGAATTATTCATCTTGTTAAATTTGATTTTCCTGATAAGCCATGAGACAATTAGTGTCTTATATGATTGCATTGTTTTCCTGTTTTACATACAGACATGCTATTATTTTATTGATTTTTCTTAATTATATGAATAAATACCCCTAATGAAAATAACAATAATGACTGAAAAAGATCTAAGATACCTTTAAAAAGTAAATACCAATTCTAATAAAGGAATTGGTTCCCAAATCTGAAGGAACCTAATCTAATGGAAACCTGAATTTTCTAATGTTTGCTTTGAATGAGAGACACTACAAGATAAGCAAAGAATACCAAACCAAAAAGCAGCAACCCCTCACTTCAGAATAATTCTTAAAACAGAAGTAAGGACTTCCCATTTTGAATAACTAAGGTTACTGTCAGGCCATGAAGCCAGATTTTTGTCTCACCTGGCATTTTTTGCTGCAGAGGTGGCTTCTGTGAGAAGACACCAGAAGCTCCCCCCATGTAGGATGGAGCCAGTTTCAATCATCTCTAAGACAGACCTATGGCTGGCCAAAGCTGAGCCCATCAGTGATGCTGGTAGCATCTTTGCGATAACATATTTAAGAAAGAGCAAAAAAAGGATATGCAGCAGGACTAAGAAAATGTGAGAGACACAACTATGTAGGCTCCAAAGTCAGTGAAGAAGCAGAGAAAAGGTGCTCCAGGTGTTGGAGCAGAGATTCCCTTGCAGCCCATAGAGATGACCACGGTGACACAGATTGTCCCCCTGTAGCCCATAGAGGACCACAGTGGAGTGGATATCCACACTGTAGTCCATGGAGGACCCCATGGGCTTCAGCAGATGGATATTCCCTGGAGGAAGCTGCAGCCTGTGGCCATTCCACACTGGAGCAAGTTTTCTGGCAAAACATGTGACCCCATGAAGGACCCAAGCTGGAGCAGTACATTACTGAAGGATCCATCCCATGAAAAGGACCCATGCTGGAGCAGTTTGTGAAGGACCATGTCCTGTGGGAGGGATACCATGCTGGAGCAGCAGAAGCATGTGAGGAGGAAGGAGCAGCAGAGATGAAGTGTTATGACCTGACTGCAACCTCCATTCCCCATTCCTCTGTGCCAGTCGTGGTAGTAGGAGATTTAAGAGTCAGGAGTGTTGAGCCTGGGAAGAAAGGAGGTGAGGGGAGAAGGTGGTATTAGGTTGTTGGTTTGTTTTTTTTTTCTCACTATCCTACTTTGTTATTAATTGGCAATACACTAAATTAACATCCCCAAGTCAAGTCTGTTTTGCCCATGAAGTTAGTTGTTGAGTGATCTCCCTGTCCTTATCTCGAGCACTGAGATTTTAATTGTATTTTCTTCCCTGGTCTTCCTGAAGGGAGAGGACGACAGAGCAGCTTGGCGGGCACCCGGCAGCCAACCAAGGTCAATCCACTACAAAGGGCTCAGTTCTGCAAGGAGAAGAGAAATCTCCTGACAAATATGAGATAATTTATAACCTCTCGAGTATAATTGCTATTGTAGTGGGTGTTTGTTTCTTAGTTTGTTTGTTTCCTACAGGATATATATGAACTATGTGTAGCATGCATCCCAACTTCACAAAACCAGTTAACTGCAACAGGAAGTAAGGTGCCTAAATCCAAAAGTGATGCGCTTTCAGATATACTTCCCCCCAGAATTTCCCATTGGCTTACAAGCTTATTTTTATCCTATTCTTTGGTATACAATTCTCCCATGTAATATATACAAAACTTTTAAAAGCTTAGTTCAGCACTGTGAATTCCATTCTTGTAATGAATTTTCTAACTTTTAGTCAATGAATACATTACCAAGCATCACAATGCTTAGACTCCTTCTAACTTTTGCTCTGAAGTTTGTTTGTGGCTCTGTCTCTGTGCCCAGAGTTCTAATTGAGTGAGCTAGAGAAATATTTATCTGAAACCCATCACCCTTCATTCCATATTAATAGTAGATCATCAGAGAAAGCAAGCAGCTGATAGATTTTTGAGGGAGTTAGGCAGCTTAATTGCCATTTGGATCTCTGGAAACATTTTTGTTTAAAATACTGAGTCACAGAAAGTTTATCAGAAATAAAAATTGGAATTTAGTGGTAGGAAACTACCCTGGCGGAAGTCAATCTTAAAATTTGGTGGATCTTGACTCTGTGTATCTAGTTGTACCAGTCTATTAGTCCATAGTTGTATCAGACAGGACGAGGTGCAATGGGTGCAAGTTGGAACATAGGAAGTTCCGTTCCAACACACGAAAAAACTTCTTTACAGTTCGGGTGACAGAGCACTGGAACAGGCTGCCCAGGGAGGTTGTGGAGTCTCCTTCTCTGGAGATTTTCAAAACCCACCTGGATGCAGTCCTGAGTAATGTGCTCTAGGCAATCCTGCTTTGGCAGGGGAGTTGGACTAGATGATCTCTAGACGTCCCTTCCAACTCTGAAAATTCTGTGATTCTGTGATTACAGACTGTAATATTCTCTGTTTTCTTGAGTACTTTTGGAAATTCTATCACTAACATTAAATGATCAAATGTTTTGTAAATTGCTAAAGTACACATTTAAAATGTTTTGCAAGCTGCAACAACAAGGTATTTTCCTAATAAATAAATAAATAAATAAATCTTAAATAGATCCGTTCATTTCAATGTTGCCTACTTTTAACGCATATTATCATAATTATTATTTTTGAGAAAGTAACATATTTCTTGTCTCGAAGGATTATGCTCTGCTGGAACCACTGGAAGTTATGAAACTTTCAACTGTTTAGATGGAGAGAACAGCTATTCTTCAAGGTTAGTGAAGTTTCACTCCATAGTTATTAAAATAAATTAGATTTTGTGAAAACAATGAATATAATGAAATTCTGCTTGGAACAACAAAAGGCTTATTGCATTTTTTCAGAAGTTCTTTTTTACCTTGGGACTGTTGTATGAAGTAAATTGCCAATTAAAAGCATCAGAAATGCAGTACTACAATCTTGGTCCTTTTTCTTAAACATTAAAAAACCCAAGCATTTTCACAAAAATAAAGACTAATATTAGAAACTTAGGGCTAATTCAGTTCTCAGCACATAGCCATCTACTGCTTTATGGATTTTTCTGGTTCAGAAGGGCAGTTCTTGTGTAATATAGATGAGTCTTTTGTGGATGCCTTAGATATCATAGGAAATCTCACAGGTATTAGGCAACTGAGCTCAGTCCTCAGTATTATCCTCAAGAAAGTTAAGAAGAAAAGAAGAAAACACGATAGAAGGACTAATCAATATCTGGAACTTCTTTTCATCTGTCCTATAAAATGAGCAAGGTCAACTAAATTAAGAAGTGACAGACTCAAGAGTCTTTATTTATAAAAGGAAACAGTTCATACATGGACATGCAAATGGTAGACATTACTGACAAAGGAGGTTGCAGAGACCAAGAAACCAGTCTGTGAAAAGGAAACGAGGTTCTTCTGAGCCATTATTAACAGGTCATGTTAAGAAACAGAAATCTGAAGGAATATTAAATGTCATACCTATGTGTTGGAAAGAGCTTTCTAGTAAATCGAATAAAAAACACTACTAAGAGGGGAGGGCACTAAAACAAATATGGACAAATATTCTAAAACAAGCTCTTGTTCAGGTTCTTATAACTAATGCTGGATGGTATGGAAAGTATCTTTAATTGATTCTGTCAATTTCCAAAAGACTCACAAAATATTTTAATGCATGTCATTATTCTGAGCTCTAAAGCATTCAGATGTAACAACTAGGTAAAAATTAATACACAAGAAAAATCTTTCACGGTCACTATTGAAACTCAAGTAAACAAGATTGGTTATTGGAGTGAAAACTGCAGACATATTCAAGGTTTGAAAGAAGTAGTGTGAAGAGTAGAATTAAGTTCTTAAGAAAAGAATGGAGGCTTCTGAAGGAAGATAATTTCAGAAACAATTAGCTTGTATGTTCTTAATATTTTGTATTCTTTTCAATGTTTTAAACACAAAATGAGAGAAAGGAAATAGCATGTTTAAAAAAATTAATTTTTCATTCCAAGTAAGATAATAGGAAATAAAAAACAGATTGAATATCCCAAAATAACAGCTTTATAGAATCTGAAAACTTTAGTGGAAAAATGGCCAACTTTCGAACTCAAGCTTTAATACTCCCTTTTGTCTACTTTTGCAAATTTCTGGAGGACTGCCAAAGCAAATCACCAAGTTTTAAAAACATGGCCATTTACATTTAGTAAGCTAATGTTTATTTATTTATTTATCCATTTATTTATATTCTGCAATGTTTTCTCAGTGTTTTTGTTTCTGAATTTAGATATTAATATAGCGGGGATAAAAAAAAAAAAAACTAGATGAAAGACTATATCGATTACTTACGTTATGGCAGTTTTTTATTTAGCTTCTCTCCCCTTATCCCACCTATAAAAAGGGCAACATATCTTGATTCTTCACAAAGAAACATTTGACATGGTAAAGTTTCTAGTCTGCAAGAGTAGTTCTGTTACAGTGACGCTACTTTTTTTTTTTTTTTTTTTTTTTTTTTCTCCAGAAAATCAGCAGCTATGAAAAAAATTAAGGTATTTTTCCTTATTTGACGAAGTGGGATGAGATTCAGTTGACAGTTCAATCACATACATCCAGACACCTATATAAAAATAATCGTACATGCAAAGTGGTTATCTAAGCTTCCATTTAAAATCAAATAACACTAGACAGGAATGGTTTAGCTGCTAAACAAGGCTCATAGTATTTGATCTTTTTAATTACTCCCTGGCTTTATTGAGAATATACACTTAAGAAGACACCTGCATTTCTGTGTCTTAATTTGGAATTTCAATTCCATTTCAAGTACAAGATGAGTGTCAAATCATACATGCTGTAGTGTCTGTAAGGAGTGGCCAACTGACTATGTAGTAGTGTGTTGTTACCTTTCAATTTCTTTGTTAAATTAATTAGTTCTTTGCAAACATCAAGGATATCGCTGGACATCCGATTTCATTAGGTGTCTATACTTAGGTAACTGAATAAATGATATTATTGGGGGGGGGAGGGGGCACAATTTGGCTCATTTACAGTTGGGTTTTGTCTTATAGGTTACAAGCCAACTATGTATGCATACACACCTCTTTGCAGTCACTTAAAAAGAGAAGAGAAATTTATTGTGAAAATGAGTCTTGCTTACTTGGCAAATTCTTATTAAGCTCAAACTTACTGGAGAAAATGGGTTTTGAAACCTTCTTAATAAAGTGTTTATCTTCTGGGGATCTTCAAGCCTAAGGACCATGCTCTGAAACAAATCACAAACAGCATCAACCTATATACAGATTTCACACAGAATAATGTAAATGTATGCTTTGCTCATTTTGAACCAAGAAGCTTTCCTGTGCTTAGAGGGAATGTCTAGAAGATGGCACAACTACATGTCTATATAAAATGTTCTATCAGTACACTCTAAATTGTACCCTACTGTCTAACTTTAGAGGAGAGTCTTGTTACAAGGTGTCACAGGTCTTTCCTTGCCAGCATATCTGAGTTTCTTTTCTGTAGAAACCAGAGTGCAAGAACAGGTACTACACACATAGATCTTGCTTAAAAATACAGGGGAACCTTACTGGCATGTGTACTTGCATCCTGGCTCTTGAGTTTCACAAGTTTAATGAAAAAACAGAAGAATGCTCATTTTCTAATATAAATGTCAGGTAAAAAAGCAAGGATAATCTATAGATCATGGATCTGTAATGACAAGTTCAATTGAACAAATGAGGTAATAAAAAGAGAACACTACTACAGGTAGTTGTAGTCTGAACACTACTACAGGACTGTTTTCAAAATCCATGCCTAAAAATAGGCTCCATTAAAAATATTGTGAAAAAACATGAACTGCTGAGACAACAGATGAATGGGTGATGAAGATGTTAATCAAAATATGTTTTGCTTCTAAAGGACATTACACACTGAAGTTTAGGGCTTGACTAGAACAAGTGAAGTTGAGAATTGGAGATTTAGTATAGTTAGAACACAGAAGACATTTAAAAGGAAGATAGAATGTCCAGTACACCAAATTAGATGCATTCTCAGGGAAGAATAGTATTCTTGCAAAAAATTTGGTGCTCATAAGTAGGGATAAGGGTGAAAAGCTAAGCATCCATTTAGATAAAGTGCTGAAAAAGAAATTAAGAGGAAAAGCTACACCTATAGTTTTGCAATAGGTTTATATTCTATTGTGCAAAAGAACATTAACGGAATAATGTAGGAAATACCACAAAGGGAGCCATTTTGCCCAAGCAAGCCACATAGACAAAAAAGAGAAGTCCAGTGAGTACAAGTTCCAATGAGAAGACCAATGCCTACTCCCACTCCCCCACCCCCCCGAAAAAAAGGCATATATAAGTGTCCCAATATATGGACAAGGAAAATGTCAAAATCAGGTTTTCTATGAAATAGTCATACCAGCAGCACCAATAGCAGTACTGTGATATCTTAAAAACATTCGACATCACAAAAAAAAAAAAATCTGAACAGCTGTGAAATTCTTAAAAAAAAACCCCAAAACCACAAAAAACAATGAACTTGAGAACACCTCAGAGACTGGAAAAAAATCATTCTGATATATTTAAAGGCATAACAGGTATAACATCTAATTTGTTTTAGATGCGCTTAATGCACATGTTCACATCTGAACAAGATCCTTTTACTTATGCCTGTCTTAATACAAAATCAAACTGCACCCCAGGAAAGACTGTTTCTATAACTAATCAGGAAAGAGTTCAAGCGGGAAGCTCAGATGTGAATGTCTTTTCTGTGGACATTGAAAATTTGATCCAACCAAATGTCTATGGGAATATTTGAGACTCATGCTTTCCAAATCTCTGTAAACACAGTATTTTCTGTGATGACTGTCATTGAAAATAAGGCCAAAACTGGAGATGAAATTTCTCCTTTTTTCAAAGAAGGATAAAAAATAAAAGGGAAAATGAAAAAGTTAGTTTATCATCACCCATGACAGAATTTATGTATGTTGTGCGTACAGGTTTTCATGAAAGAGTCCATAATAGATACCGTCATTTCTCCATATTCCTTTAGGCAAACCATACTGTAGAAAACTATAGTCCACTCTTCCTGGCAACATAAGGATTTCCATGGGAAATGCATTCATGATGGCATTTGTCTTACTTATTTCAAACACTGAAAAAAACATATTTGGGTAAATTGAATCATTCTCTACAGATATTCTACCTGTTATAGATGCCTCCTAAGGACAAAATTGAGCTTCCTTAAACATAGGCGTGCAGTGTCATCAAAGGCACTCAAGGATATATTTCTTGGCCTTGATGTGCTATTCCAGATAGTCCTGGGACCATATAGAACTATTTTATTATGAGCCAGTCTTGTGCTAGACACCTTAGGAACATTCAAATGACAGTAGAAGACTGCCTAAGCAACTGAGTTGTCTTAGATGTCTCAAGTTGCATAATAATTCTCATCATAGAGGCAGATGTTTCAATAAGGAAGCTTATCTGTTGTTCCAAACATTGCTTTGGAATCTTGTTTAGGAGTTCTTAACAGCTTGCTGAACACGAGATATTTTTAACCAGGGCACCCTCCGGTGGATCCTATCCAGTCCCATAGATTTGTGTACCTCCAGGTTCTGAAGCAGGTCACTCACCATTTCCCCTTGGATTACAGGGGCTTCAAAAAATCCTTGTTTAAATATGTCAGCGAGAAAAGAAAGACTAGGGAAGATGTGGGCCCTCTCTGGAAGGAAACGCTGGTTAGCCATGATAGAGACAGAGCTGAGGTCCTCAACGACTTTTTTGCCTCAGTTTTCACTGGCAAGGACTGCAACCACACTGCCTGTGACGCAGAATGTAAAGGCGAGGATTGGGAAAGTGAAGAACCACCCACTGTAGGTGAAGATCAGGTGAGAGATCACCTGAGGAACCTGAAGGTGCACAAGTCCATGGGACCTGATGAGATACATCTGTGGGTCCTGAGGGAACTGGCAGATGAAGGCGCTAAGCCACTAGCCATCATATTTGGGAACCTGTGGCAGTCTAGCGAGGTTTCTGCTGACTGGAAAAGGGCAAATATAACCCCTATTTTCAAAAAAGGAAAGAAGGAGGACCCAGGGAACTACAGGCCAGTCAGTCTCACCTCTGTGCCTGGCAAGATCATGGAGCACATCCTCCTGGAAATTCTGCTGAGGCACATAGATAACAAGGAGGTGATTGGTGACAACCAGCACAGCTTCACCAAGGGCAAGTCATGCCTGACAAATTTGGTGGCCTTCTATGAAGGGGTTACAGTGGCAGGGGACAAGGGAAGAGCAACCAATGTCATCTACCTGGACTTGTGCAAAGCATTTGACACCATCCCACACGATATCCTGGACTTTAAATTGGAGAGACATGGATTCGACAAATGGACCACTCGGTGGATAAAGAACTGGCTGGACAGTCGCACTCAAAGTGTTGTGGTCAATGGCTTGATGTCCAAGTGGAGAGCAGTGAGTGTTTTTCCTCAGGGGTCGGTACTGGGACCTGTACTATTCAACATCTTTGTCATGGACATGGACAGTGAGGTCAAGTGCATCCTCAGTAAGTTTGCTGATGATGGCAAGCTGTTTGGCGAGGTAGACACGCTGGAGGGGAGGGATGCCATCCAGAGGCACCTGGACAGGCTGGAGAGGTGGGCCCAAGCCAACCTCACGCATTTCAAGAAGGCCAAGTGCAAGGTCCTACATCTGGGTCGGGGCAATCCCAAGCACAAATACAGGCTCCGCACGGGA
>NW_009661373.1:81192-97984 GCF_000708025.1 Charadrius vociferus | reverse complement strand
CATGGCAGGGGGGTTGGAACTCGATGATCTTCAAGGTCCTTTCCAAACTAAACCATTCCATGATTCTATGATTCTATAATTTGTTCTGCTCCCCATCCCTGTCTTCTAGCTCAGGGGTCTGGGTACTCAGGGAACAACTGGTCCTACTGCTGAAGACTGAGGCAAAGACAGCATTAAGTACCTCAGCCTTTTCCTCATCCTTGGTCACTATGTTACCGGCCCCATCTACTAGAGGACAGAGATTATCCTTAGTCCTCTTTTTATTGCTAATATATTTATAGAAACTGTTTTTGTTGTCCTTGACAACAGAAGCCAGGTTTAGTTCTAGCTGGGCTTTGGTCCTCCTAATTTTTTCCCTACATAGCCTCACTACCTCTTTGTAGTCCTCATGAGTGGCCTGCCCTTCCTTCCAAAGGCCATAAATCCTCTTTTTCTCCCTAAGTTGCAACCCTTGCTCCCTGTTCAGCCAGGCTGGTCTTTTTCCCCGACGGCTTGTCTTTTGGCACATGGGGACAGCCTGCTCCTGTGCCTTTAAGAGTTCCTTCTTGAAAAACATCCAGGCTTCTTGGACTCCTTTGCCCTTCAGGACAATGCTCAGCTTACAATGCTTATGGGTTTCAGACATAAGTGTGTGTGTGTGTGTGTGTCTGTAAGCACAGGCATCTGCAGGTGTGTGTATATACATACACCTCTAAACTCCAATTTTTTTCAACAAGCTTGTAATTGAAGCACTGGAAAACTCCATTCCAGGATCTTACAGTTACTCAACTATACGAAAGAGAGATTCCTGTACCAGAACTTCATCAGTGTCACAACACAGGAAGAAAATCAGAATGGCCTGAAATAGCAGGTTTGCGTGACAGCAGAATACAACCACTGTCTAAAAAACCAGCCCCCTCACCTGTAGGATAGCGAGGGGAAAAAAAGTAAATGATGTTACAAACAACCTTTCTAAATTAAATTTTCTAATGTAAAAAACTAAAGCTGCCACCTCCAGGTTTTATTTTAGAGTACAAATTGATGATGAAAGAAAAAAAAAAACAAAAAACACAAACAAATCAAACCACAGTGATTCTAAAAAATAAAATATATATATATGGAGAGTGTTATAAATTTTTTTTATTAAGAAGTGTCAGTATGACAATATATGAAGTTATATCAGACTTAAAAAATATTAGCTCATGTGAATACACAGAAGATACCTTTCCTTTTGTAACAGGTCTCTGGCAACTCTCCTGCTTAAGCAGGGCCACCTAGAGCTATGTCCAGATGGCTTTTGAATATCTCCAAGGATGGAGACTGCATAACTTTTCTAGGCAATGTGTTCCAGTGTTTGACCACCGTCACTATAACAACAACAGCAACAACAACAAAACCAGTGATTTTTCATATAAGCAACTACTAACAGATTCTGTGGGAATTATTAGCAAATTTAGCAGTACACTTTACATGTGTTCTTTAAGGAAAGAGAACTGCACTAACTATGACTGATAAGGAAAACAGTAACTGCAAGATATTCTTTTCTTCCAGTGTTTCAAGTATTAGAGGGCATATGAATCAGTAAAAAAGAACATAAGGAAGTAAAACTACTGACTAAACAGACATCTATTTTATGTACTATACGTTTGGGGGATAAAATTCCACCACATTTTATCCTATATGGGCACTTAAAACTGTAGAAAGCTTGACTGGATGGGAATGATTGCACTTCACCCCAGTTTTTCACAAAATGCATAGGACAGTATGAAAAGAACTTGCTGATTCATGTGCCTAATACACCAAAGATATTATACTAAATAATTACATATCTACCCTGCTTCCTTAGTCTAAATCAGGTGAAATTTGTTCTCTTGACTGTATAGTCCCAAGAAACTGTGCTTCATGTAACTGTACCGAGCGTACCAAGACCAGAACAAAATGGGTTCACTGCACTGTTAACCAAGCAATCAAGCTCTGCAGGGAAAGTTGCAGTAGACCAAAATCTGCAGTAAAGTTCATGGCTCATGATTTACACAGGGTGGTGAAGAAATTAGTCTTTAGGCTATATACAAAACTACCCACACATACATACTAAACCATGATTTAGGTATTGATGGGTATATCTACACTGCTAAATGAAAGAAAGAAGAAAGAATATTCAAGCATTGGATCCCAGTCATCTGCACAACTTCATCCTTAGGATGTTCCCTGGCTTTGTTCTGAATCTGACCAACTAGCTTTCCCCAAGTCAGATTTTATACAGTGGGTTAGCCCTGCTTACAGAGGGTGTGAAGCAGTTCCATTTGGCTTCAAGGCCAGGGAGCAATTTGTGTGCCTCTTTTATTAGCACTACAGTTTTGTCATACATCTGAGACTATGCTACAATTACAAAAACCTAGTGTTGCCCATTAAATTTCTTTTGCAGTTGAGTTTTCTGCAGGCACAAAGTTCTGTCTCTGCACATGTCCTGATTTGCTCCATTTTGATAATGCTAGGTTATTTAGCGCCATATTCTAATGCTTTATTTGGATGCAGAAATTAAGCATAAAGCCACTGAAGGGCTTAATTAGGAAGGCTTTCTCAAGTTATGTCTTATGTCCCCTAACAAGATTATTTCTCCACAAAATATCATTGTAATTAGTCCCATCTCCTTACTGTGTCATTCTGGAATATAAGTCTTATGGGTAAAGCACTTTTTAAAATATATAAGGCACAGATTCAGTTCCCTCTCATGTAGTTGGTCAAAAGTGCAATGTCTTGCAATGTCTTAACTACTAGGTTACTGAGTATCCTATTTTGGGAAAGGGGTGGTGTGAAGATGGTAATTTTTCATCTATCTCTTTGAAATTATGCTGTTGTATACTACTACTACTGCAACAACTTCCCAAGTTGGGGAGAAAAGAGAGGAAAAAGAACACCTTATGATGACCATATACCCTAAGAGTTAAGTGACTGATACAAAAGGACAGAGTTCAGAGTCCTGGCCACAGTAACAAAGATCAAAGAAAACAATCCTAGAAGCAAGCTAGAAATAGATTTGTCCCTCTAATTTTCCATTTAAGATGAAAAAGTGCCTTTCTGCCCCCCCCCCATGCTCTAACCGTAAAGTTAGAGAATCATGTCACCTGTTGCACTTACTCTTTTGTTTGTGATTTTTCTCTTTGACTTGAAGACTCTAGTTCTTTTTCCACAGGGGCAATCTAAACAGGTGGGGTTCCCTTTAACTAGACAAAATAACCTCCTTTGTAAGCTGTCATGGTATTGTTTTTTCTAAATATTGTATTAAATACAAAGAAACAAATACATTAATATAGCTAAGTATTTATATGTAAAGATGCCACAATGCCCCAGTGTGACACTTGCAGAGACCTTTTGCTGTGTATTCTTTCTAGATGAATTTTTAGTGGAATCTACTAAGTTAAAAAAAACTGTAATTAAAAAAAAAAAAAGTACATTTTGGTAGAATGTCATCTTAAAAAAAAATCTTCCCCTTGTAGGAAACCAAACCTAATTAAAGACTTGGCTGAAGCAAAACCCTGAAATACTGGTACAATAGCAATTAGATATGTTATATTGAGTTAACTCTGTTACACAACTTATCTAATTTGTTTTAGTACCCTTTTATTGGAAAAAAATATGAGTCTGTAATGTTACCTCAAACGAAATTCTATATTGCCCAGTCAAAGCAATTAATCTCTTCTCGTACATTTGGGTTTTGATTTTCCCCAGGTATACCAAATACTAACAGACCTTCATTGTATGCATTGATTTCATGGCATTTTTAGGGATTGCTCAGTAGGCCCTAATTAGGTCTTAAAATGAATAATGTTAGCTACACTGTTATTAAAAAATATCACCTTGACTTTTGCAACACTGTCTCCCACAAAACTCTGTTATCCAAGTTAGGACATGGTCTGCATAGTTTTACAACCACATGGGTAAAAAAAAGCTTGAATAATAAGGGTCAGATTATAGTGGTTAATGAGTTGTACTCTACCTAGAGTACAGTAGAAACACAACTACTGCATGAGTCTATTCTGGAACCTGTCCTGTTTAACACCTTTAACAATGACCTGAAAAAAGAGACAGAGTGAACCTTCATCAAGTTTGAAGATGACACCAAATTGTGGGGGCACTAGCTGATATACTGGATAGCATGATGATCATTCAGAGATCTAGACAGGTTGGAGGAACTGGCCAACAGGAACCTCATTAAATTAATGCAGTGTCCTGCCCCTGGGAAGGAAGACGCTCCTGCAGCAACACAAACTGAGGACTGATGGGCTGGTGAGCAGCTCACTGCCCCTGAGGGACCCTATGGGCTCCCAAGAGTCTTTTGGCTCCTTCTGGCAGGGACCATGGGGTGTTAATGGCTTGTTGTAACTGTCTCTCTTTCTTCTTGAGGGAAACTGGGGATCAACATTAGGAGTCAGAGGACCACTGAAAGGGTAAGAAAAACACCACTGAGATGGTGTAGATGATACAAAAATTATATATATAAATTCTAACTGTAGTACTACTGAGACTTTTGTGCAGTGATTAAGTAATTTGGGTGGTTATTCTGTTAAATATTGAACAGACTAACAAGGAAGGGTGTGCTCCCTTCTGTTACAACAAGATTTTGAGTGTGACAGAGCTTTTGAGCAGGAATAATCTGGACATGGAAATGGACAGATTTCTTCTTCACTTCTGGGTCCACATTAGGTGATTTTTGCACATTTCAAAACACTGCATATTCTGTTGCTCTTACTTTATTGGTCTGTTAAATTCAAGTTGTATTATATGTGGTATGGTTACCATACATAGTATGGATACTGGCCCTTTGTTGTTTTTTTTTTTTTAAATAAATAATATAGGCTTTAAAGTAAAATGAGTTCACAATAATTATGAATAGATATACATATTAAAGTAAAAATGGTTTTAAAATAAAGCAAATAAACAGAACTAAAAAGTAATGCCAAAAAGGCAAGTAAAGAATTGATTTCTATATTGAAATTTCTGAATTAACCAGTGTTTCTGGCTGGTTTGTCTATTTTAAGAAGTTAGTATTCTTACAGAAAAGGTTTCCTGTTGAATTCTGTCATCCACTAAAAGTGGAAAATTTCAATGTGTTGCCCATATTACAAACAAAATATGCTCTATGGAACATAATGTATTTTAAAAGTGGACCATGAACAGCAGACTGCAATGTTCCAAATGAAAGCATCTTAATATTAATCAACAATTGCCAATTTTCCAAACAGCAGATTTTTCCTTCCAAATTATTGCAAGATTTTAAGAAGCCTAGGTGAGCTTTTGAGGCTAGCAGGGGCATTACAGGTTCTATTTCTATTTATAACCATCACTACTGTTGCTAAAAGAATAGGAAAAAATAAAGGAGAATGGGTTTTAACAGCAGGTAACAGAACACACAGATGAAATTTGTACAGAAGATTAAGGAGGCAGTAACTATAATTGTGATAAGTTCTAGTGTTTCTTCTGGGTAACATCTGAAAGTTAGAAGACAAAAAATCTCTGTTATAAAAATTATCCTGATGTATTCAGCATTGTGTGGCTTCACCTTGAGTACTGCGTGCAGTTCTGGGCCCCACAATTTGAGAAGGGTGTTAAGGTGCTTGAATGCATCCAGAGGAGGGCAACAAAGCTGGTGGAAGGGCTGGAAGGAATGTCCTATGAGAAGCACCTAAGGACCTTTTGTTTGTCTAGTTTGGAGAAAAGGTGGCTGAGGGGTGATCTCATGGCTCTCTACAGCTTCCTGAGGAAGGAAAGGGGAGAGGGAGGTTTTGATCTCTTCTCCATGGCATGCAGTGGTAGGATGTGTGAGAATGGTTCAAAGCTGTGCCAGGGGAGGTTTAGACTGGACATTAGGAAGCATTTCTTTACCAAAAGAATGGTCAAACATTGGAATAGGTTTCCTAGAGACGTAGTCAATGCTCCATGCTTGTGAGTATTTAAGAGGCCTTTGGACAATATCCTTAATAATTTGCTTCAACTTTTGGTTAGCCCTGAATTGGTCAGGCAGTTGGACTAGATAATTATTGTAGGTGCCTTCCAACTGAAACAGTCTGTTCTAATCTATCTGGTTCTGTAGGAATATTAGCAATCTTGGCTATATAATGGGAAGGATGTGAAATTAATGGACTGCATCACAAATATAGAATAATAATTCTTTTATAGCAGTTAGCCCTCTCAAGGTCATCAGACTAATGCTAACTTTCTCATATGGAGAAGAAATGTCACACCTTAAAAAGGGTTAACAACACATTAAAAATCACATAGCAAATGTTTGTAATTATTCATCCATAATGCATTGACATTACTGATTCCTGTCAGAATATGTGCAAAAACTTAATTAATATGCAGAAGCATAATTTAATCTCACTTTAAAGCACTCAGATGTCACTGCATAAGGTCTTGAAAAGAGTAACTTCCCTATCTACATGCTACTTTGAAAATAACTATTTCAGTGAACAAGTACTATGGCACATTTTTCAGAAAAGACAAAAACATTTAGAAGCTGCTATTTAATAAACAGCTTTGTACTTCTATAGCCTTATATTAAAGGAAAAAGCTGCATTTTGTTCTGGTTTTTGCATGATTAGTGGATTATCTGATGCTTGTAACAATTTGGTTTGGCTGCACTAGAGCTGTGTAGAGTATATAACATCTTCTGGATTTTCCTACTTTGTACAAAAACTGCAAATAGATTAATTTTTTTTTTTTTAAACAGCTTTCCTTTTTGTCTTGCTTTTAGAACAGTTAAAACCAAAGCTCTGTTTAACATAAGCTTCTATACTTCTACCAAGCCGAGAGAAGTACAGAAAATTCTACCTTCTAGAATATTAAAGAAAAAGTAAATCTCAGTAATGCTGATATACAACCTAGAATATATTCTTCTAACATTCTTTAAGTTCTATGTCAGTTCTATAAAATAAAATAAAATAAAAATAGAAAAGTAATGTATATATGAAGATTTACTGACAGTATCAAAGCCTGAGAAATAGCTTAAAGAATGTGCAGGAAGAATAAGAGCCTATGGGATAAACCGTAATAGTCTTGGAAGCTATTTTTTCTCAGATTTATTGAAGACATAGTGCACCAAATTGGTTGGAGGACCCTAATGGAGCCAGGGATTCCATCTTAGTGTATGCCCTTGAAATGAAATGGAGATTTAATCAGAAATATAGTCTTTTGACCTATTCAAAGTAAGTTACTCATTCACAAATATTACTATGACTGAGTAATAAATAAGAACATTTTTAGTATTTTATTTTCTGAGGAGCATAATAACAAAAAAGAAAAAACTCCACTACTATTGTACAAATCTTTAATTGAACTAAAATACAGGCCACATTGACTAAATAAATTTAGCAATTTCATATGTTAAAATAATTTAACAGCTGCTAAAATATTTTCAATTACTGAATATATTTTATGTCTTCTGTATTTTTATTATGGCTTCCCTAATGTTGACACCTCAATAGTATGGTTGCCAGATAAACTGGAATGGCTCTGGAAAAATTCTTCAGTGGTGGTACCTACTGCCCATAATACTTTATCTGTTATAAAACCAAAACTGCTTAAATCAGTAAGTTAATTAGCAGTCAGGAACAGCCTGTTATAGGATTTCAACTTCATAATAAGGAAGTTCAAAATGCTGCCCAACTTAATCATGTCACAGACCAGAGCATTTAAAGTTTATCAGCTGGATGAGATATCATTCTAAAAGCTACCTCATTATGTATTGTAAGTGATTACTTAAATTAATGAGGATGTTTCTTGCACAGCAGGTAACAAATATTTCCTAGCTTGTTCATTCCCGTTATATCCCTGAACTATTGAGTTACCATTTGTTATTTTGCTTTCAAAGAATAACAATTATGAATTATTGGTATTTCTTTATATTGAAAACTGTTTATGGACTTCATCTCATGGTCCCATTTTGTGTTGCCCACCTCCCACACGTTTCTGCTGGGCACCTTGACTTCTTTTTTTTTCCTGCTGAATTTATGAAGTTTTGAGATTACTGAAAGGGCAAGAGCCTAGCAGTCCCTTACAAAAGCCTTGCTGAAAGGCATGTGCTGATTACAATGGTGTATTTTAATGACCTTTGTCACATAATCACATATAAGCTCATTTAATTTTTGGGGGGAAAAAACCAAACAAACACCCCCCCTCCCAAAACAACAAAACACCAAAACAACCAAACAAAAAAAAACAACCAAACCAACCAAAGTAAAAAACCAAAACCAAGCCAAACAATAAAAAAAACCCGAACAAAACCAAGAAACTCCACCAAAACCAAAAACCACCAACAAAAGCCTCTGTATCAGGTTATATTTAGTACTAAATTTGTATATACCCTGAGCTATCTGTCTTTTAATGGGGACTATATAGAAAGTTGAGAACTCTAGTTCAGCTTCCTAAATTCCTCACCTGAATTGAGTCTCACTCAAAACTATTCATTACATTTCTAAGTAATAAAATTCCTAACTCTCTTTATTGAGATCTGACACTTGGAACTGGAGCAAAGCATATGAAAGTGCTGACTCATTCAGATTTCCTCTAATTAAACATTTCTCAGAATAAAGTTCGAAGTCAGTGATGTAAAATCATAGCTCCAAATATTAGAACTTACTATTATGCATGTGTTTTTGTCCTGAGCATATTCTTCTTGAAAATATTAATGCAGTTAGGAAAGAGATACTAAATGAAATCCCACCAAGATCAACCCATATCAGCCATGTTGCAATAAAGATTGGGATGATGGTATATTTGGGACAGAGATTGAATTTACCCAGTTTGCAGAAGAAGCAAAACTAGGATGATTAGTATTAAAAATAATCTTTATAAACTACACTAAGATCCAAAATCGGAAAAAAAAACATTCAATCAAGGTAAGGGCAGAGCGTTATACTTAGCAGGAAGTTCACAGATAGAAAATATTAAATAATAGAACCAATAATTTCAGTCCTACTTTTAAAATTTTATTTATTGCTAAATTCGAGTATTTTTTTCAATCCTGGGGGAAAAATAACAAAAATACCAGTAGAACAAACATTTCCAAAATGCCTAGACCAGCATTTACAGCTGCAATCAATTAACTTAAGCTGAAAGAGGTTTAAAACTCCGGCCTAGACAAATCCACAGAGGGAGAAGAGCTTGATAGAAGAGCTCTGAGAGCATTGCCCATGATGTTTCTTGCTATGATGGGTAGTGGTCTGATCATATCAGATACTTAAAATCTCTTGTGAAGTTTTGGTTGTTGTTAGTTTCCACTGGCTTGCATTTCAAGACTAAACATGAAATAGAATCACAGAATCACAGAATCACAGAATCACAGAATGGTTAGGGTTGGAAGGGACCTCTGGAGATCATCTAGTCCAACCCCCCCCACCAGAGCAGGGTCACCTACAACAGGTTGCACAGGACAGCGTCCAGGCGGGTTTTGAATGTTTCCACAGTGGGAGACTCCACAACCTCTCTGGGCAGCCTGTTCCAGTGCTCCACTACCCTCAAGGTAAAGAAGTTCCTCCTCATGTTAAGATGGAACTTCCTATGTTCAAGCTTGTGCCCATTACCCCTCGTCCTATCACTGGGCACCACTGAAAAAAGACTGCTCCCATCCCCATGGCATCTTCCCTTTAAGTATTTGTAAGTATTAATAAGATCCCCCCTCAATCTTCTTTTCTCTAGACTAAAGAGACCCAAGTCTCTAAGCCTTTCCTCATATGAGAGATGTTCTAATCCCCTAATCATCTTTGTAGCCCGATACAGGATAGGTATGGTGCCTAGAAGACAGAAAAGGTTACTTTGTGAGACATGACATATCTACATATAATACATGTAGATGCTTAAAAACAAACAAACAAAAAAAAAAAAAAAACACAAAAAACCCCAACAACAAAGAAAAAAACAACAAAACAAACAAACCAGCAGGGTTTTTTGTCACGTATGTATCTCAGGATTGCAGTGAAGCCCCTGTCTTATACCCTAAGGAACCTCCATCTGTAAAACTAAACAGATATCACATTAGGAATTAGCTTTATTTCACTGAAATTTACTTACTTGATTAAAAAAAAATAAAAAAAAAGATTTAAGAAAAAAAAAAAAAGGCCATCTTTCTATTCTACTTTGCTAACAGGAGGCTTATATAGCTTCTCTCTAAGTAATCACAAAGAATAACTATCATAATATGAAATCCTACCAGCAGCAGAAAGGCCAATATTTTACTGTGGATATTAAGAAAACTAAGGAAGAAAAAGAAAAATCAAGCAATATTTGTTATCAAAGTTCTACAAAATCAAAACAGATACTTTTGGAAATATGTTAGAATACTACTAAAAAATAACAGTTCTAGTAGAGTGATTAGAAAGACGAACAAGAATCAGTATTTTTTTTTACTTCTAAACATTTTACAGTAAGCAGAATACAAACTTATTTGTACTGTAAAATGCAACTGTTCTAAAATAATGTGTATGTATTAAATAAGTTTGTTGAACTTACTTAGATATATACATGTGTGATATTATTTCAGGTTTATAAAGCATAATTAATACTGAAAGTCCTGAACTCATGTAGTGGTTTAATCCCAGCCCACAACTAGGACCGCACAGCCACTCGCTCACTCCCCCCATGGCAGAATAAGGAAAAGAATCACAAGAGTAAAAGTGAGAAAAGTCATGTGTTGAGATAAGGTATGGCAGGGTGGTATGAGGAGCAGAAAAGGCCTTGAGAGCTTAGCAACAACTAAAACCATCAGTGTGCTGTCAGCGCTATTTCTCAGTCCAAATCCAAAACATAGCACTACACCAGCTGCTCGCAAGAAAGTTAACTCCATCCCAGCTGAAACCACTATATTTTCCACCCCTTATGCCATACCATTTACTTCATGCTGAGGTCCCACCCTAGCCAATACATCCTCATTAACCACCACCACCACTCTTCCCTTACCTCAAACCAGGACACCATCCTTTGGTACAACAAACAGATATCATTCCCCTAGTCCATGGAGTTCCTTTAGTCCATGCCTTTGGGCTCCATCTGCTGTGATTGTCACTCAGAACAGGAGAGGTGGGGTGTTGCATGGAGTTATTGAGTGCCAAAGCCACCTCAGGCAAGGTCACTGCTGCACTTGTACTGTTTCTTGTAAGGCTTGTCCTCCATTGGTTCAAGTGGTTCTTGCTATAGCAATTCCTATAACATGCAACTCAAATACCAGGTTTAACTTTGATCCCGATTTCTCTACCTTCTGCTTCCGTCTCCAAGTGGTGCAGGGGGATGAGGAATGAGGGTTGCAGTCAGTTCATTATACATTTCTCTCGCTCCTTCCTCCTCAGCGGGAGCACTCCTCACACTCTTCCCCTGCTCCAGCGTGGGGTCCCGCCCATGGGACACAGTTCTCCACAAACATCTCCGATGTGAGTCCTTTCCAGGGGCTGCAGTTCTTCATGAACTGCTCCAGTATGGGGTCCCTTCTATGGTGCAGTTAGTCCTTCGGGCATCCACCATTAACCTCCATGGGCTGCAGAGGGACAGCCCGCCTCGGCATGATCTTCATCACAGGCTGCAGGGGAATCTCTGCTCTTGCACCTACAGAACCTACTCCCCCTCCTTCGCTGACCTTAGTGTGTGCAGGGTTCTTTCAACTTCAATCCACTCTGCAATTCGAGCCTGTTGGCAGCACAGAAAACAGAAACATCAGCCCTGGCCATCTGCCAGCCCAGGTGCATCACCATTGCTGCTAACAAAACATTCCCAGGCACAGCAGAGTAAGATGATAAGCAGTACAGCAAATAGCAAAAGCAAGAAGCACAAGCTAACACCACTAATGAGCACAAGACTAATTCACAGTTAGGCAAGAAAACTCCATGGCAAGCAGAGGAACTTGCCAATTAATAACTAAACAATAAAAAGAGCTATAAATTCAGTCTAGCACATTCCAATCAAATCTGTAATTATCTTTGAGCCCCACGTTGGGCACCAAAAAGGACTGTCATGGTTTAACTCCAGCCAGCAACTAGGACCACGCAGCTACTCAATCACTCCCCCCACCATGGAATAAAGAGGAGAATCAGAAAAGTAAAAGTGAGAAAACTCATAAATTGAGATAAAGACAGTTTAATAAGTAAAGCAAAAACCCCACACACTAGCAAAGCAAAACAAGGAACTTATTCACTACTTCCCGTTGGCAGTCAGGTGTTCAGACATCTCCAGGAAAGCAGGGCTCCATCATGCATAACGGATGCTTGGGAATACAAACACCATAACTCCAACCATCCTCTCCCTTCCCCTCCTGACACATTTCAAATGTATGAGTATCAGAGTGCTATTGTGTAATCTTCAAACATGTCAAATATTAACAAAAATTGGCTTATTATTTAGTATACCAACTTGGGAAACAATAATTTAAGTATGGATTTGATGAATGCTGAGTTGTTACAAAAAAACAGCTTGGGTGAGACTCATTTAGCTTTATGGGTAGATTCCAGTTGCCAAAAACCAAACAACTTGTGTAATTTGAGTATAATCTCTCATGTTCTGTAAGGTCTCCAGCTGCTGATCAAGAAGCTAGTGAATGTCCCATTGGTCCAGTATTGTATCTATAAAGTGCCTTAGAGCATGTGAAGTGTGAATAGATGTCCGTATTTAAGCAACTGTATCCTGTCCTAGATGCTTACAATAATAATTCCTGAAGTGCAGTTCACTTGACCCAATTTAGATATGTGCCTTCAGATTCAATTAAATAGCTTTAAAATACCAATATCCCATCATAAAGGAAACTCAGATGACTGTTGCAAATGTAGCTACAGTACAGTTAATAGAGTCTAGAGATCTTTCAGCTGACCAGATGTGGTGTCTGCTTTAGGATGTGACAATTAAAGACTCAGTTCAGTAGCCTTTATGTGAACTTCTAGTGCTCTCTAAGATGCCATAGAATATCTGAATCATCCCCTCGCTTTTCTGGAGTGCCAGCTTGACAGGTTAGATGGAGTCCCATAGAGTGTGTAAAAAGACTTAAGTTCAGGCACTGAACCAAATATCTTGTGTCTTTTTTACCACAAGCTGTTAGAATAAGTCATATATTTCTCCTCAGTTTTTGTTAATTACAAAGAAGTCATGAGTAAAATTATTATTAATCTTGTAATTTGTTATCTATGTTAAGAAATATAGAGACCCAAAGGAATGGTACTAATCAATGCAACATAAATAGTAGGCTAAAAAATACACTGTGAAAATTCCTATTGTTTTATGGCCTGTGGTAGTGATAGACACAAAATATAGCAGTTTGCAAACAACTTTTCTTTGTAAGAATAGTAGGAAGAAGGATCCCCTGAGCAAGTGGTAAGTGTTTGATTTGCATGATCATATGTTTTGTTTTGGTAGCAACTGTACACTTTGGTGAGTATTCTCAGAGATTTCAGAGTTATTTGTGGAGTCGTTGACTTTCAAGGGTTTCTGAAGAGAGGTGTTGGGTAAGGCTTTCCATTGATCTGGAAGATGGCACAGAATATGTCCTTTTTTAAAGCCTGTGTATTGTATTCCCTGACTAATTTTCCTTTCTTGTTCCAGATAATTTTCAAGAAATCAAACTGACATTCCAGCTGTATACTTTTGGCTAGTTTTACTTGACATACATCATGGTTTTTTTTTTTCTTATATTATTATTGGTTGCCAGTTTTTTAGGAGGGAGCATAGTTGTTTTTTGTTTGTTTTTTTTTTTTTGAGGGGGGGTGTGGTTTGTTAGGGATGGGTTTTTTGTTGTTTTGTTTGGTTGTGGATTTTTTTGGAAGGGAAAGCTGGCTTTAATATTTTAGTAATGGAATTAACACATACCTCACATTCAAAACTAGCAGTTTCCTGACAGAGTTCTCTGTGGAGACTCAGTAAGGGTTTTTTTTCAGACCACACGCATATTAAGCAAACTAACAAATTCAGTACACAATAATATTGAGACTACTGCTTTTGCTCTCTTAAATTATAGCTTTAGTAGTAAACAGTGGTATGTGTCTTTCACATACTGATCTGTCATTAAAGACTATTTTCATAGAAAATTTGGTCTGCTGGCATCATATGCTGGTACTACTTCTAGAGATGATGAGAGTCTAGAAAACATTTTTTGTTTGTTTGTTTGTTTTTAAAGAGATAAATGGTGTATAATTTTTCTTCTGATAGAATAACTTATTTTACTAGGAAATATTAACTAAACTGTAATCATTGGACCCAAAAGACTACAAACTTCAGACAAACCTAAATCTGTGGATTATTGTCCTGACTACAGTTTCTTCCTTTTTATTACTGTTAAACTGCTGATATACTGTCATTACTATTCCAATACTATTTTTGTAGAGACTGAGAGCAAGGTAGCAAGAATTGTGGAAAAAAAAAAAAAAATAGGAAGAAAGCTATTTTTATTTTTTAGAAGAGAAAATAATAACCTTTTTCTTCAAACTAACTCCTTCCACAAAAACTACCAATTACTTTTAGGTACCAATACAAGGTAGCAATACAAATATTTTACAGAAAACGTGTCAACATATCAACAACAAAAGCCTCCAAGTATGTAATTTACAATTTTCCCTTTATCTACTAGATAACCCATCAGAGAAATAAATGAAATTTACTTAACGCAGCTTATTCTTGGCTGTACTATATTGGCTATTTTTAACCCTTAATGCTTCTCAAAAAAAAACCCCAAACACCAAACCCTATTGTTAGTCATTCCTTTGTGCCTCCTTTGTCCTTGATAAGCACTAAAGATTCAGACACTGCTTCAGTTAATTCCTTAAATACTCTAAAGCAAACAGTCAGGCTCCATCAATTTAGATATGTATAACTTCTGCATAGTGTTCTTCCGTCTAATTCTTGATACTAGCCTGTAATCCTACTCTGTTCCGTTAAATATTGCAATTAACGATGTTTAAAAATGGGCTTTATGTCCTCTGATTGTATCCATATAAATGTGTAGTATTTAGTATAGAAGACATATGGACTGAAAGTTAGTATAGAGGCAGGGGAGCAGTAGCTGGGTCTAGTCAATATGAAGAAGATATCATAGGCCAATTGCTGGGAATATGTTTTTGTTTTTTTTTTTTTTTGTCCACTGACTATGGAGAGTGTTGAGGGCTTGCTTTGATTGCAACACAGAAGCAACTGTTGACTTTTGCAATATCATTGGGTATTCCAGCTGGCTGGCACTCCTGGTGTAGCACAACATGTGTTGAATAGAATGAAATAATCACATCCCTTGGTTTGCTGGCTATATGGTTGCTCATGGATTCCAGGACATGCTTTGCCTTCATTGCTGGAAGATGTCATGTTCAGTTCACCGTTCACCAGCACCCCTGATCAGTCACACCCCAGCCTGTACTGCTGGTTGGGATTATTCTAATTCAGAATTTCACATTTATCTTTCTAAAGTCTAATGCAATTCTTCTTGGCCAAATCTTCTAGCCTGTTGAGGTATGTCTGTATTCCTTGTTTTCAGTTTATCTACCTCTGTTCCCACTTGCTATCATCTGAGGTGAGGGTACATTCGATCCCATCATTCAGATTGTTAAAATATTAATGAGTACTATATGTTCTAGTGTGGACCCTTGTGGTATCTCCATCGTGACCACCTGACAGTTTGAATCTGAATCATTAATGACCACCAGAACAGTTTAGTCAGTTTTCATTCATCTTGTTTTTCTAGGCCATATTTTACCAGCTTCAAAAAGAATGTTATGAGAGATCATGTCGAACACCCTATAAAATTTGAGGTAGGTGGATGCCCACTGCTCTTCTTCCATTCACTGAGGAAGGTATTTTATCAGAGAAAGCAATCAGGTTAGTTAAGTACAGCTTACCCTTAGTAAACTCAGGCTTTTCCCAATCTCCTTGTCTTTCATATGTCTTCCATCTGGACCAGTTCTGTAAATGTCCCAGGGAGTGAATGGAGGCTACCTGGTCTACAGTTTTCTACATTTTCTTTTTTTCCTGTAGATGGATGTAATATTTATGCTTTTTCAGTCATCTGGGACCTTCCCTGATCTCTGTGGTCTTCCAAAAATGAAAGAGAATGGCTTCACAATAATGCATTCCAACTGTCCTCAGATGCATCCAGTCAGGTTCCACAGACCTACACATGTTCAATTTGTACAGATGGTCCTGAGCTCAACCCTCCTCTACTATTGGTGATCCACAATTTGCTTTGTCATTTATTCTTGGCATTGAAACTCAGGAGCTTACCCTTGAAGACCTAGGTGAAGAAAACAATGAGTACCTCAGCCTTTTTTGTTTCCTAACTGCATCTCTGCATACTTAGGCAATATTTTTGCATTCCTTTTTGGATATCTGTCCATCTTTCCTTGTATTATATGTCGCTTTTTTTTTTTTTTTTTTTTTTTAATGCATTGAGACCTCTCTGTTAAACAAGGCTGGTGTGTTGGGTTGACCTTGGCTGGACACCAGCTGCCCACCAAGATGCTCTATCACTCCCCCACCTCAGCTGGGCAATGGAGAGAAAATGTAACAAAGGCTCATAGGTCAAGATAAGGACTGGGAGAGATCACTCACCAATTACCGTCACAGGCAAAACAGACTCGACTTGGGGAAATTAATTTATTGCCAAACAAATCACAGTAGGATAAAGAGAAAAAAAAAAAAATATCTTAAAGCACCTTTCCGTCATCCCTCCCTTCTTCCCAGACCCAACTTTATGCCCAATTTCTCTGCCTACTGCCCTCCTCAAGTGGCACAGAGGGATAGGGAATGGTGGTTGTGGTCAGTTCATCACACATTGTCTACGCTCCTCCTTCCTCCTCACACTCTT
>NW_009661373.1:37881-81161 GCF_000708025.1 Charadrius vociferus | reverse complement strand
CTCCATGAACTTCTCGACCGTGGGTCCTTCCCACAAGCTGCAGTTCTTCATGAGCTGCTCCAGCATGGTCCCTTTCCATGGGGTGCAGTCCTTCAGGAATAAACTGCTCTAGCGTGGGTCCGCCATGGGGTCACAAGTACTGCCAGAAAACCTGCTCCAGCATGGGACCCTCTTTCTGTGGGGTCACAGGTCCTGCCAGGAGCCTGCTCCAGCGTGAGGTTTCCATGGGATCACAGCCTTCTTTGGACACATCCACCTGCTCTGGCATGGGATCCTCCACAGGCTGCAGGTGGACACCTACTCCATCATTAACCTCCATGGGCTGCAGGGGGACTGCCTTCCTGGCCATGGTCTTCACCATGGGATGCAGAGAAATCTCTGCTCCAGTTCCTGGAGAACATCCTCGTCCTCCTTTTTCACTGACCTTGGTGTCTGCATAGTTGTTACTTTCACATATTCTCACTCCTCTTTCCTGGCTGCTGTTGCGCAGCAGTTTTTTCCGCTTCTTAAATATGTTATCACAGAGGTGCTACCACCCTCGCTGATTGGTTCAATTTTGGCCAGTGGTGGGTCCATCTTGGAGCTGGCTGGCATTGGGGCCATGGGACATGGGGGCAGCTTCTAGCAGCTTTTCACAGGAGACGCCCCTGTAGCCCCCTGCTACAAAAACCTTGCCACAGAAATCCAATAGAGGTGGTTTATTTGTATGCCTGTTTGTTTTTTTGGTTTTTTTTGTTTGTTTGTTTTTTTCCCATTTAGGGGGATGGATCACACTTGTGCACTGAGAATGCTGTTCCTATAAGTCTCATAACACTCCTGAGGTCCATTTTGTCCTCCAAGACATATTGTCTTTGGAGCACACCTAGTGGTTCCCTGAACAAACTGAAGTCTGCTCTTCTGAAGTCTGTGGTCTTTATTCCTTTACTTGTTTTTCTCATGACCCTTAAGATCTTAACTTCTAAAAGTTTAGGGTCACTGCAGGCAAAGCTGCTGTTGGCAACCACATCTCTGAACAGCTCTTGGCTATTTGCAAGTAGTAACTCCAGAAGGGCACCAGTCCTTGTTGTCATACTCAAAAACTGTGTCAAGACGTTGTCTTTGACACAGTCCAGAAATCTCTTAGATAACCTCCATTCACTCAAACCACTCTCTTACATAGCACACAATCCCTCCTCTTCCTCTATTCTTTCTGTCTTTCTCTAAATGGAACTGTTCTTTTCACTGTCTTATTTTTACTCTGAAATGTACTTATAAAACATCTCCTTTTTTCCTCTTTTTTTTTTTTTTTTTTATGTCCCTGTGTAGCTGTAACTGATTTCATGGTTATATCTTTCTGATACAATCCTTACATGCTTGACCTATTCCTTTGTAATAATCTTCAATCATGTCCTTATTTTCAGTTTTGTATGATTCCTTTTTTAATACATTTTAAAGTCATTATAGCACTCATTATACAGCCATTACGTTAGTATGCCTCCTAGCTTTCCTCAGCAATAGGACATTTTGCCACTAATTCATTCGTCTTATTTTTTTTGCTTCCACCTTTCCTTTCCAGCATAGTAATACTTTTTTTTTTTTTTGTGATTATTCTTACTCATATTACCTTCCAACTTCAGATGGTCAATAATTTGCCTCCGAAGATTTTTGAAAAAAGAAAAAAAAATATAGCCAAGATAGCTTCTCCCTAAAACTTTCTTCCATTTTATGAATCAAGACATTTTTCCAGGAACCTTTAGACTGTGTTCTGATAGATTTATTTTCCAGCAGATAGCTAGATATTTGAATCTTTCACTGTCAGTATGTCACATATTTTGAATACATGTATTATAAAAGAATTTTTAGTAGTAAAAAAAAATAAAATCTTGTATCAGTATGACCTTGGGTTTGCTCATCTAAACAAAATTAGGTGAATGTATTACCCTTTTTTATTTTAAAAGATGAAATTACGACATAATAAGGGTAGGATTTGCCAGTACTGAGTCAAATAAAGCCTGATCTAGACATACTAAGTTCTTTTTATAATCAAAGGTATTGATTAATTTCAAGAGGCAACCAATATAGGTCAAATGAGTAGTTTTGTAGACTCTGTGACTATTTCAAATAAACAAATATTATATCTTTGTTTCCTAACTTATATGAAAGAGAATGTTAATTTATCTCTTAAAATCCAGCAATAGATTAGCTGTTTTTTTGTTCTTTTGAATATTAAAATAATTTTGGAATTTTTGATTGCATATTAGACCACCAATATGCATCTTTTTTTTTTTTTCCAACCCAACATTAGTTACAGTGTGTTTTGTTTGACAGATTCTCATTTACACCATCTTCAAATTTTATTGTCATACTTGTTATAAGGATTTAATGTCTAAGGTACATTTTGTGTTGTTCTACGTTTTTTTTTTCCTGTGGGAGTTGAAGATAATCAGTGCCTCCCAGAAGACTGTCACCATCAAACATAATGGACTAATTTTATATGAAAGGTATCAGGACAATACATTTATGCTTACACTGCCCCTTTCACTCCTGTTCTTGTGGCACAGAACTATCTGGTTTTGTCCTCAGAACCCTACTGATTTTTCAAGACTGCCTCCCAAACAGAGTAGAATTTTTAAATATTTCATTTTTTAAATAATTTAATAAAATATGGTTTCTTCTACTATTGAGCTTCCAAAATCAGAAGATGCAGAAACAGCTTTTCCATGTGCACAACATGATGATCAATTGTTTTTTATGTAGGGCCTGCCTCATCAGAATACTTAAAAAACTCTGCTTCAACCAAAAATGTTACTTTTGTTCTGAAAAAGACCTAATTAAACAAACAGTACATATTCTAAAATTAGAAATTTGCTTACCCTGTACACGCACTTTGATGAACTGGGGCCTTATCTGACACTGGTGAATAGAACACAAATCTGTCAAGTTATGACATTTTGTAAAAAAAGAAGTTGAGGTTTTTCCTTCTCAGTTGATTTGTGGGCAATGCTTTGTAACCAGCAATCACCTCCAGTGCTATGTGTGCTAATACTTTTAACGTCAGCTTTTTTTCATTTAAACTGATAATATCCCACTTACCTGCGAGAGAAGTACTAAGATAAGCCACTCTTCAGTGTTACATAGATAATTTGATACATTTTATTGATTCTCAGCATCTTAGTGCAATACAGTATTTCAAATTAAAATAATGTATTTTCTCCGGTGGTAACACAGATAATGTAAAACAGGACATATGGAATGATCGGTGTGATTTCCTATGATACTGAGACAGATATTTACATTAAAATGTTGCTGCATAGTACTATTTTCTTTTATGAAATATTTATTTTGATATATAAGCCAGGAAGTTTTAGGAAGCGGAGTGATAATTTTCTAAAATAATAGAAATAGAGTGATAATTTTATATCCTGCTATTACTTAAGTGTAGGAAAGTTAAAACAAATAAAAACAAAACCAACCAAAAAACCCACAAAAACCCCAAAACAAACACCACCCCACCATGCATTCCACTGAGATTTTTAATGAGATAGAGAATTAGGAAAATTAAAAAAAAAACCTCCCCTTTAGTAATAAGAACTATCTCTCCTTTGTCATCAGCTCTACTGTTTCTAGATGTAAGTTTAGGAACATATAACACACTGAATGTGATAAGTATGTAATCCTGACATCATGTTTACTGAGAATTTTCAAACTGCCAGAACTTCAGGGACTTCAGGCTTTGGAATACAGTGGACTGGTGGATTTTATTTTTTATTTTCCATTTTCCCCATCACCATCCCTTTTTCTGTTTTTTAAAATGTTCTATATTTGGGGGGGGGAAATGATATAAATTGTGCATAATTACTCAGTATGAATTTATTAGTTAGGCAACTTCATTTTCTTGGGCTGCTGTATGTTTTGACCTGCATCCAATCCCTAACAATTCTTAACAGTGTGTATGTCAAGATGGGGATGAATGGAGTTTTTCTGAAGTTTTCAGTAACTTCTTGGAGCTGTGAAATATCTGTGCATGACAGATATGTCTTGCTGTGAACACATAAACCTCGAGCTATTTACAAGAATTAATATAATGGGGCTGTTGAAGAGAGGTAAGACACACATGAAGGAGATGACCTAGATCATTTACCAAATAGATAATGAATGACAATGAAATGTAGTAAGAGGCAGATCTAGGAACACAGGGTTAAGCAGATGGAAAGTTTAAAGGATGTGAAGCATAAAGAGAAGAATTCAGAAACAGTAATGATGTGCCACAGGGCATGGTTTCCAGCACCAATCAGAGCAGCTCACCTTGCACATCAGACACCTCCCCTCAGAGCAGCCTCTACTGAAAGGATGCTTTCATCCAAGTCTGGGAGTGTTCTGCGCCTCTTGCTGAGACTGGGGCAGGCAGACATGATGGTCCTTGCCTGTAGGTGGTATGTGCTGGCTGGGAATCCCTTAAGTTGAGCAGCTATAGGAAGAAGCACATAGACTGTGCAGCACCAGGGACAACAAAAAAGGAATTAACAGACTCTTCGTGGAAGCTCTGCAGAGATGACATCCTGACTCCCCAGTTGCACAGAAAGAGGAGCAGCCAGGGATGGTGTTTGATCATACAGCAAATGGAGACTCCCATAATGGTGAAGGCTGGGAGCGTGTGAATTCAGGCAGGAGAAGGATGGGCTTCTTTTCCACCTGGAGACCTGCAACTGTAGAGTAGTTCCGTGCCCTGGTACACCTACAGGGGTGTCCTCATTTCAGCTGGGATAGTTAATTTTCTTTCTAGTAGCTGCTGTGTTTTGGATTTAGCATGAAAATAATGTTGATAAAGCATGTTGTTTTAGTTGTTGCCAAGAAATTTTTTTTGGGGGGCGGGGGGGAGTCCACGCCCCCCTCCCTTCCCAAAGACCTCATTGCTTTTAATGGAAGGCGTAGCTTTTATTTCTAGTATCTGAATTTGACAGAGGCACACAATGTGTCTTATAAATTACTATTAGGAATAGATAATGAAAAAACTTTTGTTTCTCTTCAGGACTGACTTTATGAGAAAAAATGTTAAGAAAAAAGTCTAAATAATACTTATAGATCTTAATAGTATTCATTTTCTGCACATATTTTATGCTTCCTTGGTTTCTTATTATCCTGCTTTTTTCCAGGCCAGCAATGGACTCAGCACATGAAAAATCTCATACTAGTGAAATAGCACTATAACTGAATTTCATATCTGGAGATGACACAATTGTGTTATTTATAAATTTAATGTAACAATAAGCAAATAATATATCTAAATGTAACATATCTGGAATGTAATTAAAATATCATAGAATCATAGAATAGTTTGGGTTGGAAGAAACATTTAAAGGTCATATATTCTGACTCCCTGCAATAAGCAGGGACATCTTCATCTAGATCAAGTTCCTGAGAGCCTGTTCCAACCTGACCTTGAATGTTTCCAGGAATGGGGCATCTACTACCTCCCTGTTCTAATTATAAAACATTTTTAAGAAAAACATTTTCAGTTGTTCACCAACTGTTTTTACAGAGCTTTCCTTATTTTCTACAGTGTGACCTGGGAAGAAAAGAACATACTTCAATTCCACCTTTAACCAGCAGTACAATTGGGAACTACTTAGGATTCAGTCTCTACAATAGCCAACCAGTGTCTGCAACACGACATCCTCAGGCAGTTCTAGCTGTGATTTTTTCTGTAGGTTACAGTGAGGCTTACATAGAAGTGCTCCAGTGGAATTAGTGAAGATGATATATAAAATTACCTCATTTTATCAGTTATCTGGTATTTAGGGTGTGATTCAGATTTAATTCAGTCAGCCAGATTTAGGTACCTACAAGTGATCTAGGTGCTTGAGTTCCTGTTATAGTCATAATGGACACACACAGTCAGTGTCTTCATCTCTGTCGAGACTGAAGAGCTATTTACCTCACCCTAAAGCAGACTATATCTATACCGAGTCATCTGTATATAGGTACCTTTTGCAATGCTTTAGGTGTCTGAGACAAGAGGGCTGCACATACAGATGTCCTGCAGTATTTTGGAAAGGCAGCTGGATGCCCAGCTGGATACTCCAGAGTATTTTGACTATCTGTAGACATCTATGTGTAGTTGAATGAACTAAGTCTGTATCTTTGATCTAGTAAATCACATGCTCAATCTCACTGAGTGTTTAGCTAAATCGCCATTGGTTATAACCAAAGCTAAATCACATCATTCACATACAGATACTGTTATGGACAGTTAAACGTGATATCTAATTCTGATACTGATCAGTCCTACTCCTGACCTCCTTCAGCTACTCGCATTTTTCATAGCACCAATTCACACAAAGTTTACTTGCTAGAGCAAACTTCGAGGGTGTTCTGCTGAGGAAAGCCAAAATCTGGGCAAATTTTCCTTTGTATCTTTCATTATTTTGGGGGGGATCTGAAATAATCTCTGTACATAAATATGTTTGCCAAAGTTACCAGAAGAAAAAGAATAACTCAGCCAGTTCAAGAAAAACATACCTCTATAATAAACTGCTGCTATTCTTTAAGCTACATAATTCTTCATGCTTGCAGGCAGACAACAAAAATGGGTTTTTTTCTCATAGAAAATGATCTAAATGAGAAAGAAGACTGCATTCTCATTACTGTCCACTCACATATTCCCACGTACACAGATTCACTTTTTTAATTCTATCTAACAAGAGACATCTTGCATTTCAGCTTCTCATGTATAATGAATCAGTTACTGAAAATAAGGTTATTTTTCTTACCTGCAATGGAATCTCTATATCCTGACATTATCATTAAAAATCGGACCTACAATCAGGAGACAGCTTTTATGTGTGCTGTTCCCTGTATGGTTTCCAAAGCAGAAGATGATAGAATATATTTTAGTCCATTATTTTTTCCCCTTGGTTTAGAAGGCAGATGCACTGCATTGTTAATCCTTTAATCCAGCAATTAAAAATTAATAATGACACAAAAAAGTTCCTGAGCATAGCTGTTAAGAAAAGTGGGATATGATGCTTACAAATATCTATAAAAACACACACACATATTCATGTACATAGTATGTTCAATTAAATATAATAAATCTGCTATTCTAATGTTTATAAGCTTACACCAATTCACTTTCCAAGTAACAGGATAATGACCAGTCTATAAAACTCTGGAAAAAATATGATAATGAAGTGAGACAAAAAATCATCACAAGTTTTTCTATAATACATGAGATCAGAATCAAAGTTATATTTGTATATTCACAAATGATTCGAAAACAGCCTTTTTAATCACCATGTCTAGTCTATCACATCTTGCAGATTTGTGGAACTAGATATTTGTATATATAGTATTTTCAGATAAATGAAATATCCATTCTCCTAGAACAGTGAATGATACATATTTAAAATAAATCTGTTCTTGTTAATAAAACAGCTCAACCAACATGGTGTTACTAAGACAGGTCAACCAACAACGAGACGTAAGATTTGTTTTTCCTTGAAAAAATCAAGTAGACTCCTTAGTGAATAAAATCTACTCATTACTACACAGCAGTTTAGACCTATTATGGATACTGCTATTTATTAATAACAAAAACAATAGCAGAAATAAAATGATAGCTATTACATTATTACACTGTTGTTGTTTTTATTGTTGTTATTACTGTTACTGGCATTTGTGCTTAATTATATCTATTAAGATAAAAAGCTCTTGATTTACATATAGAGATATACATAAAGATTTAGACTATCAGAATTTTCTTACTTTTAATACATGCAAAAAGGAGTTCAGGCAGAATTTATATCCTCATACCTGATGCAGAAGAAACAGCAGTCTAGCATCATCCAGTTGTGGAAGTCTGCAATTAATAAATCCTTCTCTGATTAGTCTGGAAGTGTCCTTGGCACATAAATTTAGATGTTCAGTCTGAGCACTCTAAAGTGCTTAGTTCAAGTATTTAGGAGTAAAGCTGCAACAAAATGTCAATAATAATTGGACTTCAAGAAGAAAATACCAAAGTCACAGAAAGACATGATTCAATAAACATGTTGTTAGCATGCTTTATACTACACTGACACAGTACAAAAGCATGTTTACTAGAAGTATGAAGTTAAACACAGCTGCAATATACACCAGCATTCACAAATTGCAATAATGGTGTTTCTAACAACCTCTTTGAACAGTAGGTTTAAAGCACACACAGAGTAGGAGATATGGATTCTTGTCCTTCTGTAACTGAAAGGAATAGAATCTGTAGTTCCCATTTCCTAGGGGAGTGCACTAGCCACTAAGCTAACAGTAACAACGAATAGGAAAAGGGGAAATGTTCAGGGCCCCAATTCACTGGCTGAAGTAGCCCTCTTATGAAAAGAGAAGAAAAAGGTGCAGGACACTGCAAAGCTAATGGTTGAACTTTTTCTCAAGCAATGCAAATGCCACCTACTTTATATTGTTGATGAGGGGACAAGGATGGCAAAAAATAAGTAGTTTACTGACCACTACAGAATGCAGAAAAATGAGAACATGCGATTATAGTTACATTTTTGAATAAGCTTTTGGAATTACAGTCAGTAGAGCAAAAAGAAGCTGCAAATAGTGTTTATTTGCAGTCCAAATGTCTGCTAAATATCTGCCATGATAAACAGATATTAAATTTGTTAATAGCTTTTGTTTGTTTTGTTTTGGGTTTTTTTTGAGTAAAACACTGAATATCATTAAGTGACAGATGACATTTTAAATAGTTATAATTTAAATACATTGGAAAAATAGTTTTTAGACCCCCAAATTATAAACTGTGGCTCACAGGCCTAATTGATTAGGGATGTGTTCCATCCCCATGATTCTGTTTTACTCTTAAAAAATCTGGCATTTTTCCAACTGATATTTCTAGCTTTTTTTTTTTTTTTTCTTTTCAAGCTGCCTGTATTCTTCAAATACTTTTATGAATAAGATTAATTTAATCTTGTAGGAGCTTTCCTTCTGGTAATTTAAAATCATTAGCTAAAACATTTTTCTGGATTAGCAAAGACAGATATAGATAAACATTTAACAAAATACATTCATTACCGCTTCTGGCCCATTTTACTTCTGAAACACAGGGCCTTTCACAACTTAATGTATTACGTTGTTATGTGGACTGTTTTTTATATAGTTAACCTTCCTTATGTATTTGTCAAGATGCCTCCTTAAGAGCATTGTTTTATATTTATTATTAATTGGCAACAGTGCATATTTTCACTGACTGTAATGTAGAGTAACAAGTGTTCTTTCTGATCTGAACTCATTTTTAGTATTTTCCAAACAATACTTTTCTGCAAAGTTACTATAGAAATAACATAAAAATCAAAACTATCTTCACTGAAGACAAAGCTGGCAAGTGCCATTGCTCAAAAAACCTGGGAAGCTTGGATCTTTCTTTAAAGAAAAAACTAAAGGTGTAATTGAGAAAATAGTTTTTATAAAAACAAGTTTCTTTTTTTTTTTTTTAAGATGCCCCAAAATAACTTTCTTGAAATCTTTTAACTCTAAGGACAGTACTGGTCTCAAGTGACATGTTCTACATTAAGAACCGATGCCTCCACTTGCTAATAATAAATAGAATCTGTAGAGAAGTTGGGATCTCTTCACATTTTATTTTGTACTCACGACTGAGCAAAAATTCTCTGTGGAATACAAGTCAGAGTTTAAAAGAATGGAAGGTAGGTTGTTCTATCATTGTATCCCTTTAGGCTTCAAGTGAACTTCAGGAAAACATTTATTTTCTGTTATTTGCTTACTCTGAAGAGACTGTCAATTTTATTGCTTACAGAAAAAAAACAAACACTTACCGAGTCACAGTGCTATGCAATTTCCTATTCAGACTAAGATTTCTGTATAGGTACTATTTCTTAAATACTTGTTTATTATGAAGCCTGTGCTTGTCACATGCATCTCCTTTTCATTGGTCTTGTTTTCATCCTTGTCTTTGTGAAGATTCATCTAGGTTTTTGTTACTTCATTTTAATTTTCCTTTCATGCTGACGGCACTATATATTCGTGTATGACAAAGTTGTCTTATTCTAAAACTCCTTTGGCTATTCAACCCACTTCAATGGAAAGCACATTTCCATTTAGGAGGCATACTCACCTGACTCCTCCTATGATACTTCATGTAAAACACTCGTTGCTGGCCAACCTTGACAAGACCACAGTAACATCACTTTGGCCTTCGATAATGAAATGATACAACAAGGTTGCAGACTGACTGTGTCAGCCTTTGTCCCTGTATATCTTCACCTACAACTATGGAAATCTTAAATGGTAACTGACAGCTCATGGCAGAGATTGATATACATTTGTTTTCAAACAGTTTTATTGATGGTCATAGTTGTCTCAGGCTGTTATTTACTTTTGGATTTCATTGATTCCAGTGGTCGCAAGATTTTAAATCATGCTCTGGTTTGTTCTTTTTTTCTTTTAAAATTTTCTTAAAAGATACAGCAGTTTTTGTAACAGGGAGTGACTCAAAATAAGCTTTCTTAAGCATCTTTGGTAGCTGGAAGAGTTACCTTTAAAGTGACTGAATTTTTCAGAGTTGTTGGCGAGATTAAGCAGTAGAAATAGGAAAACAAGCTTTTCATTCAGATAAAAATGAATCATGCAATGTATTATTTTCTAGTATAGCCTGAATATTTCCAGAAGCATTTGAGTCATTTGCCTTAGAAAGATACAGGGCTTGTTTTAAGTTGAACGTACACAGGGATCCTGAATCACTTGAGGGGACCTAGTTTATCCCAGTTGAAGACCAGCTGCAACTCCAGAAAGGTAAGGTCTTCTCTGGGACCTTTATTGTGTCTTCCAGCCTCACACAACTAATCTACTCAGCATGTCTCAAAGGACACTAGCTGGCAAAGGAAACTGAACTTAGCTCTTGATATTCCTAGTTGTTTTAGAAGAGTGCCCCTCACATACCTGCAGTGAAATTAGGCATACGGGGCTCCCACACATGAAGCCTAAATGCAGACATTTAGAAAATATTATGTAGTTACCATACAAGTTAGGATTTCAAAATGATGTTTGACCTTTACTACAGGTACATGAACATTTTCATTCCCAGCGGTTCTCTTAAGTCTGGGCTAACAATTCAAAAAGCAGTGAAATCACTTTGTGTGTTCTTTGAATTACGCTCTGCTAACATTGCTATTCCCGATTCTGTAAGAGTTTAGCTACTATGCGGTATGGAAAATATTAACCGCGACGAGTGTTTTTTTTTTTCTTTTCTGAAATTACTTTAAACTAGAAGCAAGCAAGTAAATAAACCATGAACGTGTCTGGTATATTTCATCTACATGAAATGGTATTATGATGTGGTTTTACTCCAATTTTTATACATGGTAAATGTGCAATAAATAGTCATTAAAAATACTTTTATTATTTCTAAGTTTTATAGATTTGAAGACCTCCTGCTGCTTTAACTACTGTATATTTTGGAGTAAAACATAATTTGCATTTCATAACACAAAACATCAAAATATACTAATTTTCTTGTTTGCAGTCTTTTTTTTTTTTTTTGTAAGTAGATCTGTTCATATTTATCCCAGAAATCTAAACAAAACATCTCATTTTTTATTTCTTACTCAAACAATTCTAAACCTGAAAAACTTTAGTTGTTAAAAGCATTTTCTATTTGTAAAAATAGCTGCAGATCATAAGTGGTCCTCAAAAGTCTGTACCTCTTAAGTTTTAGATGCCAGACGGTCGTTATAACAACATGTAAATTCATGTATGATCCAGGAATTCACTTCATTTATGGATTTAAATCTAGTCTTTTTATTTGGTGTACAGAGAACTCAATTTTTTTCTGCTTCTGCTAGTCTCTCCCTGAATATGGTGGTTTAACCTAAATCACTAAACTGCATAATTTCAAGTCTAAGGAGTGTTGATTAGATCCAGTCATTTCTTCTCCCCCAGAAAAGAACTACAAACCACAGACTCTTACCAGCCTTTACTGGTATGTTGATCCTTTTACATTTACGTAAATTAAAAGCATAAAGAGACAAGGAAAAGTTAGGAGCTTAGATTATCACGAGGAAAAAAGTGATAAATATTTGATCACTCCAGTATTTATGCATTTATAATGAAGCTGTTCACTTTCACAAAGATGAAAAGACTACCTCAGCCTAGAAAGAACAGCATTGTTTATTTCAATCTCAGCTCATAAATGATCATAATAGCAGTGTGTAACAGACAGGACTGGGACTGTCAACTTGCTTTTCAACTTTGATTTGTTTCTGAAACGTTCCAGCAGCAACCAGATATTTCAAGGACATCTTTTACACACATGGAAAGTGGGAAAAAGGAAAGATAAACAGCTGTGAAACAGCAACCATTTTGTTTTACTAAGCATATACTTGACATTCATAAACAGAATTTGTGTCAATGACTGACCACCTCTTGTAAACACAAGACCCACAAGTGCTTGAGACACAGAAGTAGGATGCTATGCTGCGTTCAGTTTTGAAAGCAAATTAAAATGTGATTCAAGTGAGAGAAAGGTCCTCCAGTTATTGTGGTCCTCCAATTATTGTGGGTCTCCTGATGTTGTAAGGCATTTGTGTGCATTTGTGATGAGGCAATTGTGCTTTCCTGGTGGGAGGAGGTGGGACATCAGAGAATCATAGAATGGTTTTGGTTGGAAGGGACCTTAAAAGTCCTCCCTAAGGGGGGGTTGGACTAGATGATCTCTAGAGGTCCCTTCCAGCCCTGACCATTCTGTAAAGATCATCTAGTTCCAACTCCTCTTCCACGGGCAGGGACATCTTCCACTAGACCAGGTTACTCAAAGCCCCATCCACCCTGGCCTTGAACACATCCAGGGATGAGGCATCCACAACCTCTCTGGGCAACCTGTTCCAGTGTCTCACCACCCTGACAGTAAAGAACTTCTTCCTAATAACTGATCTAAATCTAGGTGGGTGGTAGAGGAGTTCTCAATTGGAGATGATTAATTCTAAGTGATATGGTCTGGATAAAACAGAATCATTATAGTTTTAACTTAGCTCTGCCAAGTCTTTTCATCATACGTAATAATTTTGCTGTGCTTTAGCTAGGTTGTTTTTTTTTTTTTTTGCTATGCATAACAGAATTAAGCTGATATTAAATTTTTATTAGCTTGTGCAAACAACACATGAAGATCAGCCTTTTGCCATCAGTCTCAGTAATTAGTCAAATTTAAATCAGTTTTTCTTTTTTCTAACTCTTTTTCCTAATGAAACCTTAACTTTCATAAATTTTGTAGTTAATGATTTTAAAGCACCTTATTTCTAGAATTAATGTGGTCAAAGGACACATTACCAGTAAGTCTGCGTAAAGGTTTCCATCGATGTGATAAATAAAGACATGGTTATTTCCCTAACAATGTTTTGCTGGAGGGTTATGTTTCAACACGGTGTCATTATAAGGGGATCTTCCTGTTCCCTTCATACCTGTATGTGGCTTTAATTGACAGCTTGTCTTTTTGGACAGTACACAAGCTCTGTGAGATCAAGTACTGCCTCATTTTCTTAGCTGATCTTATGCATTATCTTTTCACAAATATGTTCATTTTATCCCATGAATAAGCTTTCCTCAGAATTATATAAGGGTATGTGGAAACAGAGAGTCTGCTTCTTTAAGGGTATCTGGTCAAGGATGTTTTTCAAAGGTTTAGGATTGATAGAGTTGTACAAACCCGTGAGGAGACATGCAGGGGAATGGGATGCAGGGAGAAACAAAGAGGGTAGGCAGACAGAAAAGGGTATAAAAGGGGCCAATTGCATGTAAACAGAGGCCATCAGTATGGCTGTCTGGCTGAGGCCTGTGCCTGATCACAACAGTCTGTCCTGTCTTCTTATACCTTCTTATTAAATCTTTTAACTCTCTTTCTGTGTAATCTCACTCTCTATCCCGTGTGTTGCAAGGACTAAGTGCCAGCTGCTGGTGAGATATGTGTGTGTGTGAGTGGGATTTGTCGGTGGCCTGTGGTGTCAGCTGCTGGAGCAAGTGGAGGTCCTAGCGCCAGCAGTTGAAGGGACCATAGCACTCTGCATCTAGGGATGGTCCAGAGTGCCCAGAGTGCCAGTTACTGGGACAACTGGCATGAATGGACCTGGTGCCAGGTACTGGAGTCAGACCAGTGGTGTAAGTGTCCCTGACCTGTGATGTCAGCTGCTGGAACAAGTGTGTTTCCCTGTCCACCACTCATTTAGGTGTAGTCTCTAGCTATCGCACCTCCACTGCATTCTGTCAGTCAGGCTCTCACTTCTACAGGGTCACTGTGGATACCTTTAATCTCCTGTTTATCCTCCTGATATTACACAGAATGCTTATTTCATCCAGCACCTGATGACTCAATGTCTTAGAGTATGCCTCCTATAAACAACACCACTCTGGTCCCCAATCCCAGGGAGAGGCCAATGCCCTCCCTGCATCATATGGTTTGAATAATGACATTCCAGAATCACAGAATGCTTGAGGGTGGAAAGAACCTCTGGAGGTCTTCTGGTCTAACCCACCTGGAAGTTGGATGGGGCAGGCACATTTTTTCTCAAGAACCAGCCCATCAGCAAGCAGTTTAGAATCATGAACCTGCCAATCAAGAAACAGCTAAAACAAACTGTCACTTGCAGGGTCCCCTGGAAGCTCCCAGAAGTGTTCTCTCTAACTGTGTGGCTACCTCTGAAGCGCTTTAATTGGAAAAATCAAACCAGCTCATGTAACCTTGTACAACTAATAGACCAAAAAAAGAAAGTGGGAGCACAACAAGTATATACATGTACCTGCATGTGAGTGTGCATGTGCATGTGTGTGTGTAACTAGAGATGTCCAGTGGTTAAACCAACCAATGAGAAAAATAAATCTCTCAATTGCACCAAAAAAAAAGTAAATCAAATCTTACTTATATTTTAGTAACAGGCCTAAACACCTCTCAATTAATATACCTAAGCAGGAGAACAGGGGCAGGGGATTAGAGAGGAAGAAGAAGCCAGGTCTTCTTCAGTGATGCACAGTGACAGAACCAGAGGCAATGGGCACAAACGGAAGCACCGGACTTTCCCTCTGAACATCAGGAAACACTTTTTTTACTGTGAGGGTGACTGAACACTGGAATAGGTTGCCCAGAGAGGTTGTGGAGTCCCCATCCTTGGAGGTCCCTTCCAACCTCAGCCATTCTGTGATTCTGTGATTCAATTCGGTGTTAATTATGGCAGAGATGAATAGCTTTCATTACAGTCTTCTCAACTTCAGTCTTTAAAAACCTACAATGTCTATTTATAAACTACCAACTACTATAGTAGCTAAGCGTATTTCTTCAGCATTTTTTATAAAACTGATATGAAGCTTTGAACAAAGATACTGACACAATATTTTAATTTAGCAGTAAAATAATGCTCTGAGCTTAAATCCAAGGGGAAAAAAAACCAAAAAAATAAACAAAGAAAAACTTCTATATGCATGTTGTGTAAGAGCTATCTTCTAACATAAACATTGACTGACATTTTCAGCTGTTTCAAGAGACAAATATGAAAAGTTTTTTTCTGCATCCTGAAAAAAGACCCTAATTGGAAACTTCAGGGAGTGAATGAGTTTGCTAATCACTGATCATATCCACTTGAAAATAAGAAAACTTTATTCAGGTGTAAAACTAAAATCTCTTAATCAGCAGCATGGCTGCCAATTAGCTTCATGTGGATATTCATAAGGACTACAATGATGGGTTTAGAAAGGGGATTTTACAACAAAAGCAAATACATAGAAAGTGTTTGGGCACTTCTAGGCATCCCAACTATAAAATCATCAAAAGAATCCCAGGATAAGCAAGATTCATCACTGAAGGATACTAGTATCTGGTCTTTGTTTCCCCAAGGCATTTTGCTTCAGTAATGAGACCACTAATTCATCTTGTAAGACTGTAGAAAGTAAAAAGTTTGCTTTCTTTACCAATACGTTGACTGATGAAGTCAGAAGAGATCCAAAGATTACCAATTTTAAGAAAGAACACTTGTTAAAGTTTATAGTGTTTTAATTGCAAAAGAAACCCCACACTTTGAAAGTCCTACAACTATTTTGTACACATAGAATTTACTGCAGATACACCCTGTTTTTTAAGAATAACCTGTGTCAGGAAATACATTTCATCCTCTTCCTGCCCTTCAGTTTGGGTTTTTGGGTTTTGGTCTTTTATTTATTTATTTATTTTTATTTTTGAATACGCAGTATTTATCAAAAGTATTAGGAATCCCATCGGCTGTGTGCACTGAGAGTGGCTTCAAGAGCTTTTTGGAAAATGGCAGTCTAAGAAAACGTCAGAGGATGAAGGATGACCAGCAGAATTTTTAAAAAGCTGCTTTTGGAGAATTCTTAAAACCACTGCCCCTCCCCACCCCTCCTGCTGTGGCCTTGGTTATGGCAGTGGTGGTGCAGCCTGGCACGGGTAGGGCAGGTCAGCCTTGGCTGGTTCGAGCTGATTGGAGCAGGTTTGCTCTCCTTCCCCACTGGCTGACATGACTGAATCTGGTGACAACGGCCAGACAGACCACAAGATGATGTTGAAGGCATACGATAGTCCCTATTTCATGGGGGCTTTTAGGGGACAGCTGCTGCCCTCCCCTGCTGGGAGCCCAGAAGGCAGCTGATGGGCGCTGGGGGGAAGGAATGCACCCCAAGATGTTTCCATTCGTGCTCATTTTATGCCCTGCAGCAATATCTGCTAGGCTGCTTTGGTCTGTTTCAGTGTCTTTTTTTCCAATTACTGTTTCATCAAAACTGTTTTGTTCTTGGTAGGGAGAAGAATGATTCAGATAAATTGGCATTTTCTGTTGTAAATCTGTTTAGTTAAAAAATATCCTTGTCTACTCTGCCAAACGCATGTACGCTAGCAGTACTGTGCAGTTCAGCAAAATACGTAAGCATGGGATTTAAGCATATAATTGAGTATGCTCTTGTTAGGTAGGAATTGCTTAATTAAAATCAAGCATTTATTAGGTTTCTTCCAGATGATTCAAAGGGCCCTCGTCATTGCCTACTCTTATTAATCCCAACCTAAACAGGTTGTATGGTGCTTCAAGACTGTTACTCTTGTTTCTCTGCTCCTTGTTTGCTATGCTTTAAATGCTATATTTGTTCCATATTTGCTGTTAAATAGAGAAGAAGAAAACAGCGTCATCCTTGTTGTGGTTTAACCCCAGCTGGCAACTACGCACCACACATCCATTAGCTCACTCTCCCCCTAAATGGGATGTAGGAGAGAATCAGAAAAGTGAAAGTGAGAAAAAACTCATAGGTTGAGATAAAGGCAGTTTAATAGGTAAAGCAAAAGCTGTGCACGCAAGCAAAGTAAAACAAGGAGTTTGGTCACTGCTTCCCATCGGTAGGCAGGTGCTCAGCCGTCTCCAGGAAAGCAGGGCTCCATCATGCGTAACAGTTACTTGCGAAGAAAAATACTGTAACTCTGAACATTCCTCCTTTCCTTCTTCTTTCCCCAGCTTTATATACTGAGCATGATGTCATATGGCATGGAATATTCCTTTGGTTAGTTGGGGTCAGCTGTCCTGACTGTGTCGCATCCCAGCTCCTTGTTGCCTCCCAGCCTACTCACTGGCAGGGCGGCATGTGGAGCAGAAAAGACCTTGACACTGTGTAAGCACTGCTCAGCAACAACGAAAACATACCTGCATTATCAACACTGTTTCCAGCACAAACACAAACATAGCCCCATACTAGCTATTACGAAGAAAAATAACTCTACCCCAGCTAAAACGAGTACAATCTTTTATATTTTATCTATATTTAAGTATCTGTGTTTATATATTTAGCCTGAGTAGTGGATAGTTATGGAAGTGTATAAGGTCAGGGCTGATGTATTGTACTATGTTGTCATGACTGAAATCATGACAGATGTAAAAGAGGTTTTTCTAGATGTCAGTGTTTAAGAGACGAATTTGAATAATACACATCAGGACTAGAGCACCCTGCAGAGATATCCTGAATTGCAAATACAGACATGCCTATGAACGTTATGAGGGAATAACAGGAATAATGGAGTGCAGATGAGAAAACCTCTGGGATTCAACGATATGGCAGAAGACAGAAAAAAGGGAATCCACTATGAGATGTGTGGCCTTGAAAATCTCTATTTCATATACAGTCACTCTGTTAGGAGACATAGAAGCACAAACAAAGCATAGGAAATAGTTTGAGTAGTTGCAATCACCTCTAATGTCAGTTTTGAATACATGAAGTTTTAAAAATATAAGAATATGTTTGTTTTATATCATAGAATTGTATACGCATGTATGACCAGCCAACAGCTGCTCCAGAAGAGCTTGTAAAACTACTGAATTGCAGAAATTCTAGGAAAAAATTAGGAAATTCTAAGAAAGAACTACATACTTATAAGACTATAACTCATCAAGACAGCCTAATTCTAACGTGTTGAAAATTAGAAGCATTCAATATGTAGCCAAAACACAGGCCCATGACACCTATAAATTAAAAATCCATTAATCAGAATATAATTGAAATTAGTTTACTTTGAAATAAGATGTAAGCTTGCTAAAATGGTGTAATCAACAAAAATAATTATTTTCTTAATACTGTGATGCCAGACACAATGCATAAGCACTTTACATAAATATGTGAGCAATGTGACCAACAAAGTGGCAAATAAAAAACACGTAGTTGCACTCAGGAAGTGTGAGGAAACATAAACAAGGACTGAATTCTGAGAAATTGCAAAAGGAAGAGCAAAGAACAAGAAAAGTACAAGGCTTGCTTTGGGATTAGGACTTGGAATAGATAAAATTTCTGCTGAGCACAGAGAAGCATACCTTGCAAAACCGAAAACAAGTCAAGCATCACTGGAAGAAGATGAGATACTGTCTCTGGGAAAGAGGCTAGAAACAAACCTAAGGATGACTGAACAAAGATGGAGATGAAAAAAGATGAGCTTGCTTCTGTACTGGCTTTTCTCACCAAAGAGCTCTCAAACTTCATCATCATCACCTCTGCAACTGAGGACTGTCACAGACAGTAGCCCTCAGTGTTGACTTTATGGCATGGTACCACTAATTTAGGCAATTATAGTTAGACTTTGTCAGTTTTGTATATGTAGTAGCCATGACTAATAATTTGTAAGAGCTAACCATTTGCACCAAGTGTGCTGTAGATGAATTAATTGAGTAAAATCGTTTTTTAAACTTTAAGACTGAATTGTCAGTCTTCTAAATACTCCCTTCACAGCAATTTCTGATTCTCTAATTGTGTATATACACATATATACAGTTCCAACAAACGTTTATTTTGGTGAATGAACAACAGACCTGACTGATTAGTGTGGTGATTTATTCTGTTATAAAATTATCAGATAATGAAGTAACTCTCAGTTGAGGCTGCCTAGTAGGAAAGTTACTCATTATTTACCTTATTTTCACTTGTAGTAGCAGATACATAACCACTTCTGCCCTTTCTGGCTGTCACTGTGTACTGAATGTAAGAGGAACCTAAAGTCACTTCTTCTAGTAGAACTTTGATAGATATCTAAATTAAGTAAAATGAAATTTAGGCAGAATACTTACTTTTTTATTTTAAGAGTATATTAAGGTTGAGTTTCAATTCTTATATATCGTAGGTTCATTTACACTGCAGAGAGTAGGAATTACTCCTAAAATAAAACAATGACACTTTTTTTCTGCCCCAGGATGTCAGAAATAGAAGATCTGTAGAATTAAGCTTACTGACTTCGGTCCGACTGCTAATGTTTTCCGTTAAGTACAACCTGAGATACTTCAATGGACTAGGGCCTAAGGACTTTGTAATAATACTTGAAAAATATTCTCCAATCAGAACGTGCATCATCTAATTCCTCATGCAATTTTTCAGGAATAGTTGCAATGTCCTTAAGTCTTTGAGAATAAAGAATCATATAAACATGAAATATAGATACAGAATATTTCAGTATATTCTCCCTTTATGTTGGAGATTGAAATGGCTTGGTGTGCTATATTTAAATGATTTTATAAAGCACGTTTTCAGGTTTTGACCTACATGCAAAACAGTAGAAGAAAGTCGATCTTCCCAACCACTAATGATAGTGCAAGTGTTTTAAGCATGCTGATTAAGGTTGTTAATATGTGTTCTTGGATTTTTTTCTGCAATGGAGCTGATTGAATTCATCTGTTGCTAGGAAATCTTCAATAGTTCAACATTAATTTATGAAATATATTTAAGATTTTCTGTTCTTTTACATTTCTGTATATGTTTATATATCCTCTACAAATGGTTTTAAACAACACAATGTTTGTACTGTTAAACAGCAAAACCCCAACTGAAGGCTGACAGCTGTCTGGTACAGAAGCAAAAGTCAGTAAAACATATTACCTGTGTAAGCTTTCTGTTTTTACCAAATTCCAGCAGTTACAAATTGTAAATTGTGCTTTGACTTTTACTGTCTGTTGTACTGAAACCCGTAAATGAATTTTCTCAAAATGATTCTCTCTTTACAGATGACTTTTTTTTTTTTTCTCATATCAAAATTGTATCGGCTTGTTTTCCTGTTTTCATCATAATCACTGGTGTTTTTCTTCTTCTAAAGACATTTAGATAATCACATTGCCACATTTTCCATTACAGAACTTAGTACAATTTCTCTTCACCCTGTCTGTTCACTGCCTGGGTGAACAGTTCTCTATAATTTGAGTCATAATCTTCACCAAGCTATTTCAGCGGTCTGGATTATCCCAGAAACTCTACCTATTTCTTTTGGGTGTACACTGTTTAGTATCAGTGGGAAAACATCTTAGAAGAGACCAAGGTGGTAACATATTTTCTGCTTTCTTTTTCTTTTCAAGGTTTTACCACTCCATTTTTAATTATAATTTTTGTTATTACTTTACCTCAATTTGTGTTCTATACAAGGCAACTGTTCATGCTTAACAAAGAGTGGTTATCCATTTTTACTAATTTAAAACAATGTTATTAACCACTACAGTATTACCTATTGTGTTTAATGAGGCTTGAGAAGAAGCTTAGTGAAGTCAATAGCAAATTTTCTATTAAGTACAATGATGTAAAGTATATACTGGATTTGGAATGAATCTTTATTTTTGTTTTAAATAAGTATTTAATATTTAACTAATCTTTCATAATAGCAATATGTCATACAATTATTAACATTACTATTTGTGAAAAAGGAATCTTTTGATGAAAAGTATGTGATTAATGTTTTTGAGCTGCATTCTTTCCAGAACAGCAACGTTACATCTTACCTTGACATCAAAGCATAACATTTTTAAGACAGCATGTAAATACCCATACCTATACAAAAAACCAAAAAAATCCTCTGCAAAATGTCAAGCTGCTTGAATAGATTTCCTTCTAAGCATCTTGGTGAAAACTAGGAAAAATGAGCCAAGATTAATATGAGTAAGAAGAGAAAAAGTAAGATAGATCTTTACTCCTGAAATAATTGACAGTAATGCTACCATTGGTGAAAAAAATTTCCAGGCTTTGGTCCACCTGGGGAGGAATAACCCCACGCACCAGGACAGGTTAGGGGTTGACCTGCTGGATAGCAGCTCTACAGAGAGCGACCTGAGAGTCCTGGTGGACAAGTTAATTATGAGGCAGCAATGTGCCCTTGTGACCAAGAAGGCCAGTAGTCTCCTGAGGTGCATTAAAAGGAGCATGGCCAGCAGGTCAAGGGAAGTCATCCTTCCCCTCTGTTCTGCCCTGGTGAGTCCACATCTGGAGTCCCGTGTCCAGTTCTGGGCTCAACAGTTCAAGAAAGACAACGAACTACTGGAGAGAGTCCAGCAGAGGATTACAAAGATCATCAAGGGACTGGAGCACCTCTCTTATGAGGAAAGGCTGAGAGACCTGGGTCTGTTTAACTTGGAGAAGAGAAGACTGAGAGGGAATCTCAGCAATGCTTATAAGTATCTAAAGGGCTGGTGTCAAAAGGATGGGGCCATACTCTTTTCAGTAGTGCCCACAGACAGGACAAGGAGCAGGGGAGAATCCTGTACCGAGGATGGAGTAACCCCATACGCAGTACGGGATGGATGCCAGCTGTATGGAAAGCAGCTTTGCAGAAAAGGGCCTGAAAGTCCTGGCAGACAGCAAGCTTAAATTGAGTCAGCAGTATGCTCCTGAAATGATAAAAGCCAAATGCATGGTGTTGTAGTGGTCTTAGCTGTATTAGAGTTATCCAAAAAGAAAAGGGAAGTGTTTGTTTTTGTTTTTTTTTTTCCCTGTACTCTGTACTTCTGAGATTGTCTGGAGTATTGTGTCCTATTTGGTGCTTTTTAGTACAGTAAAAAATTTATTTATTTCAGAGCACAGTGTTTAGTGATGGACAGTCTTTTGGTCTTTGTCTTCAGTATGTTTGAGCTACCACTTAGGAGACCTAAACAAAAACATATAATATATTGTTGGTTGAAATGCATGCCATACATGTCATTCGGAGATGTTTTCTCTTAGCAAAATCAATGATAATGCCAATTAGATTCTTCCTATTTCCTGTTCAAATTGATTAATATGCTTAATATTATAAGTAATACTGAAACTAACTGGGCTAAAGTGTATTTAATGAAAAAAATAATCTTTCTATACAAGTCATATATGTATTAAAATGAAAAAAATCACAACTGAAAAAAAAAAAAGAAAGATTCTACTAAGGGAAGATTAATTGACATATAATGAGTTTCTCCTCTATAGATAAGTCTAAATTTGTATCTATACAGATAGCAATATTTTTTGAGGTTAGATATGAGATTGCAGTGACTTAAGTAACTATTTCACAAACCAAAGTTTCAGGCTCACTTTGTTAGTTGAATATGCATTCTAAAAATATCAGGCGCAATTTAACGTGACATTTAAAAACATCTCATATAAAACATAAAATTCTGAAGATCTTTCACTATTTATATACAGCTAGTGTCAGGGAGGAGGTGAAGGAAGAGCAATAGTGCTGCGTAGTCAACTACAACATAAACAAAATAGACTTGTCATCAATATACTTAACTTGTTAATTTTTTCCACCTCACTTTTACTAATATAAATGGTTATATAAGATTAACAGTGAAGAGATTTTTTTTTTCTTTTCTTTTCTTAGAATGAGGTGTAAGGGAAAATTGGCATGTAGTATAAAGACAGGTAAAAGTAAGCACATTGTTTAGAACTTCTTCTTAAGAACATATATCAACTAGTTTCTGGTATTTACATATCTACATGCCATTGGGATGCAGTCAGTCCTCATAAAGTCTATAAATATTGTTTCTACAGTACTAGTCAGTCCTAACAAAATATAATTAATCACCTAATTACAAATAGTAATTAATATTATTTGATGATTTCTATGGTTGCATGATTGGAAGAAAATCTGGCATGATATTTTAAAGTGTGCATATGTGAAGTTGGATGTCTGATTTACCATCTGCATTGAAAGGACAGGAAAAAATGTTCAGAATAGTACAATTAAAAAAAACCCCACCATCAAAACAAGAAGAAAAACCAACACTGAATATATTTCATCTTTTTATACATGTGAAAGCAGCATGGACTTTGTTTTTAACAGAATAATTTTGGATATATTTCCATAGACATAAACGGATACATTTTCCATTTTCTACCCAGTATATTATACTGTGTAATATTTTGATTGCATTTGTTAAGCGTGAAAGCTGTTTTTCAATAAACTCATGCAAGTTTTGTAATAAATATATGTATAATATTTAGTGTTTTGAGGTTATTTTGAAATAGGCTTATGTAAAACAATGTTTAGTGTGACTACTTGTGATCTTAAATATTAGCATATGTTTTTTAAAATAGTAATTTAATAACTGTTCTCTATTTGCAAATTTTTAGTAACGCTTTTAAATAGAGACATACGTGCAGGAAGACAGTGCTGTTCTTCATTTAGTTTTTCTTTTGCAGTGGCTTTCATTTACTCTACTATTCCTTTTATTTTCTAAAATTATCTTGGCATATATAACAAGTGATAGACATAGGAGAACTCTGCATTACTACCCTCTGTAAAATACTCTACTGGACAAGATCCTTCAAGGATTAATACCACTGCATAAAATAAGTTGTACATTTTTTAATTATTTGAATTATATTAGTAAGTAATATATTTTATTATAGATTAAGAAAGAAATACGTGAAAAATCCGTTGCCAGAGTTCCTGATGACCTCTTCTAGATGTTTTAACATCTATAAGCATTCGATTGCTATCCCCCTTGACCTGTCTGCTGTCTTCATTACAGGAGATAGTGATATGTCTGAAACTGCATTCTGACCTGGATTTCATTATTGTGTCCACTCATGTTTATTCCTAAATTTCTGCTTACTTTAGCAAATATCTGAGAATCATAGAATGGTTTGGGTTGGAAGGGCCCTTTAAAGATCATCCAGCCCAACCTCCTTGTCCATAGGCAGGGGTATCTTTCAATAGACAAGGTTGTTCAAAGCCCTTTCCCACACTTCCAATTACGGGTTATCCTCAACTTCATTGGGCAACCTGTTCCAGTGTCTCACCAACTTCACAGTAAACAATTTCTTCCTTATAGCTAATCTAAATCTATCCTCTTTCAGTTTAACACCATTACCCTTTCTCCTATCACTACAAGCCCTGGTAAAAAGTCTCTCTCTGTCTGTTTTGTAATCCTCTTTTAAGTACTGAAAGGCCACAATAAGCTGTCACCAGAACCTTCTCTTCTCCAGGTGGAATAACCCCAACTGTCTCAGCCTTTCTTCATAGGAGAGGTGTTTTAGCCTTCTTATCATATTTATGGCTCTCCTCTGGACCTGCTCCAATGGGTCTGGGTCTTTCTTTTATGGGGGACCCCAGAGCTGGATGCAGTACTCCAGGTGGGGTATCATGAGAGCAGAGTAGAGGGGGAGAATCACCTCCCTTGACCTGCTGGCCACCTTTCTTTTTGTGCAGCCTGGGATACAACTGGTTTTCTGGGCTGCATGTGCACGTTGCTCATTCCAGTGCTCATCCACCAGTGTCCACAAGTCCTCTGCAGGGCTGCTTTAAGTGCATTCATACCCAGTCTGTACTGACACTGGCGATTTCCCTGGCCCAGGTGCAGGACCTTACATTTGGCCTTGTTGAATTTCATCAGGTTCACATGGGCCCACTCCTCAAACCTGTCAAGGTCCTTCCAGATGACATCCCTTCCCTCAAGTGCATCAAAACTGTGTTGCAAATCCAACCATCACAGAAACACATACATTAAACTTAAAACTTCCAGATTAATTGCAAGGTTTTGGAAACACTATTGCAAATCTCAATACACTCAAAAAAATGGCATGTCAAAGGAAAGAAAAAAAAATACTTTTCATTATGGTGGTTTCTTTTTCTTTTCCTAAATAAATAAATATTGTTTCTTTTAGTAAGAGTTGCTATTTTATCTCAGCAGGGATCATGGTCAGGCTTTCCTTGCTACTATGAGTACCTAGTCATTAGTTTCAGCATCTAGAACTAATCTCATGGAATTCCTTCAGATATAAGTTTATGTAAATTATATCAAATATACAAGGGGATATGCTACATTTGTTTTTCTTTTACCTATAAGCTTTTTATCTCATAAATAAAAGATAAGTAAAAGGCAGAATTTTAGATTATGATTTGTTTTCCCTCAAAGTTTAATATGAAATTGATTATAATTTTTTTCCAACACATATGGAAAGAAAAAAGATCAACTATTAAATGTAGAATAAATTAAATGGGTGTTATTAGGAAATAATTTAAGAAGTTGTGGGCAGAAGAGGCAAAGAAAAGGGTAAAGAGAAGATGACCAGCATCTCTGATGCCGTTCTGACTATGAGAGTACTGCAACTACAAATGTGTCAAGCTCTACCCAGTAGTGTCCCCTGACAGATGAAAATCCATTTTGGCCTATTGCTCAACCACTTTCAGAATCATTGTATTAGCTAGTACTGAAATAGAAAAAAAATGTAGAAAATCCATCTGTTCATAGCTTCATAGCTTCTCTAACTGCACAAACCAGAAAAGTTCCCTCTCTTGTCTTTTTTCCCCCTCATTATGTATAGGAGAGCTGAGATAGCACTATAAACTGAAAAACGGGAATAAATACTACATAAATGAACTCTAGTTCCTTAACACTATTGATAGACTCTAGATCTTCATCATCCCCGTTCAGCAGTTGTTTTAGAAGTTGTAAATTTGGGGCCTTTTTGCAGCTAAGGTGGTATCAGACTCATTCCTTTCCTTTTTCTTTCTTTCAGTCATCTATTTACTAGTACATAGGTGTCTTGTAGCTGTCCTATTTCCAATTGATGAAGCACATACATGCTGAGAAGTAAACAGATTTGTTTGGAATGTAAATGAATTACCTGAGTGTCAGAGATGGTAAAGAAGCATTGTGATACCACTTGCAAACAGTTTGGCATGTTCAGTCAGCAATTTACTAAAGCCCAAGGCTTAAATGTGTCCAAATTCTATGAAGTACTACATTACTCCTAGGACTAGGAGTAACTCCTAGGATAGGATTTTCCTCATTTATTAGGGAAAATAAATAGAATTTTTTTCTTCTTACTCACAACATGCTGCAAAGGACAGTAGAAATGATAAATTATTGTTAAATATTTATATATATAAATAAGCATCAGCTTCTGTTCTTTAACTCCTGAGTATTGCTACATGGTTCTGTATTGTGTTTTTTCCTGTCTATGGGTTTTACATTTCACCTTTTTATTGTCAGCACTTCAGTGTCTTTTTCACTTGTTTTGATCATCCCATGTGTTCTAAACTACAATGTAAAGTACTACGATTTAGAAATAACAAGTATTTAATTAAGAGTTTAGACAGTTGGAACCCAAATCTCCACTTTAACTTTCAAAATGTCTTTCCAGTCCGGAAACTAAAGACTGCTATGTTGAATTTGCAAATCCTTTTGTGAACTGAACCCTGCAGAAATCATACACCTCTATACACCATTTGAGATTAATAACAACATCTGCAGAAAATCAGTAACAGGAGAAATAAAACAGGAAAGGCAGAAAACAAACAAAAAACCCCAAAAACTCAACAACCACAAGAACGAAAGCAATACAGCATTAGTGAAACTCAGTTGCAAGAGAAACAGTAACACTACATAAAAAGAAAATGAGCATTAAGATTAGACGGAAAGATGCACTTCTGACTTGTTTTTTAAAAACCGAAAAACTTCAGCTTTTATATTTCCAGACTAATTTTTCCAGAGTTATTATTTATTCTTTAATTTTTACTCACAGTTACAAACTGGGATCCTTATTTTTAGCTGTTTATTCTGTTATTTTTTTCTGGTTTATATTTCTGAAAGCTGGTTAAAACACAGTTTTTGTAAAATTATGAGACAGGATATTATGGCATTTTGAGTCCACTGATATGTGGATTAAAACTCTTCAGTAACAGCTGTCATAACACAATTAGTAATTTTTTTTTTTCCTTTTTTTAAAAAGGGGAAAAAACTCTAAGGTAAATTAATTAAATATTCTGAGTAATAAAATATCACCTGTTATTTTTATATTTCAGAATTAGTGCATAATAATTATGATAGAACTTGTTATTTTATGTCCTCTAAGGCAGTCCATGAAAACGTCAATAATAGCCACAGTACAAAATGATGACAAAGCAATACTTTGTAATATTTATATTTTTTTTAGAAATCACAGAAGGAAATTAGTAACAATGTCTATATTATAGAATGATAGAATTGTCTAGGTTGGAAAGGACCTTTAAGATCAAGTCCAACCATCAACCTAACAGCCCCAAAAAACACCACTAAAAAATGTCCCTTAGCACCATGTCTACACGTCTTTTAGATACCTCCAGGGATGGCAACTCCACCACTTCCCTGGGCAGCCTGTTCCAATGCTTAACAACCTTTTCTGTGAACTTTTTCCTAATATCCAATCTAAACCTACCCTGGCATAACTTGAGGCCATTTCCTCTTGTCCTGTAACCTGTCACTTGGGAGAAGAGACCGACACCTATCTCTTTACAACCTCCTTTCAGGTAGTTGAAGAGAGTGATAAGGTCTCCCCTCAGCCTCCTCTTCTCCAGGCTAAACAACCCCAGTTTCCTCAGCCACTCCTCATAAGACTTGTTCTCCAGACCCCTCACCAGCTTCATTGCTCTTCTCTGGACATGCTCCAGCACCTCAATGTCTTTCTTGTAGCGAGGGGCCCAAAACTGAACACAGTACTCGAGGTAGGGCCTTACCAGTGCTAAATACAGGGGAATGATCACTTCCCTCATCCTGCTCACTACACTCACCCTGATACAGGACAGGGTGCTGTTGGCTGCCTTGGCTACCTGGGCACACTGCTGGCTCCTATTAAGCCAGCTGTCAACCAGGTCCTTCTCTGCCAGTCAGCTTTCCAGCCATTCCTCCCCAAGCCTGTAACACTGCATGGGGTTGTTATGGCCTAAGTGCAGGACCCGGCACTTAGCCTTGTTGAACTTCATACCATTGGCTTCAACCCATCAGTTCAGCCTGTCCAGATCTCTGTGTAGGGCCATCATACCCTTAAGGAGGTCGACACTCCCGCCTAATTTAGTGTCATCTGCAAACTTACTGGGAGTGCACTGGATCCCCTCATTCATGTAATTGATAAAGATATTAAAAAGATTTGGCCCCAGTACCACGCCCTGGGGAACACCACTTGCGACCGGCCACCAACTGAATTTAACTCCATTCACCACCACACTCTGGGCCTGGGCCATCCAGCCAGTTTTTTACCCAGCGAAGAGTACACCCATCCAAGCCATGAGCAGCCAGTTTCTCCAGGAGAATGCTGTGGGAAACAGTGTCAAAGGCTTTACTGAAGTCCAGGTGAACAACATCCACAGCTTTTCCCTCATCCACTAAGCGGGTCCCCTTGTCATAGAAGGAGATGAGGTTAGTCAAGCAGGACCTGCCTTTCATAAACCCATGCTGACTGGGCCTGATCACCTGGTTGTCCTGCATGTGCCGCATAATGACATTCAGGATGATTTGCTCAATAACCTTCCCAGGTACTGAGGTCAGACAGGAAGAGGCTTGTAGTTCCCCAGATCCTTCTTCTGGCTGTTCTTGTGGATGGGTGTCACATTTGCTAACCTATTTGCTATCCCTAAGGAAAACAATTGTTTATAAGGAAAAAAGCAAGTATTCAAACGCAATTAAACATTATATACAGATAGTACTCTTTTTTTTTTTTCTTTTTTCACTTAAAAAAATATTCCAAACTGTGTAAAGACCAATCTTAAATCATAAATCTTGCCTATTATACCATAGACTACTAAACTTTGAACATTATGGTAGAACAAATGTAGCAGGATAGAATCAAATGGAGAATAAAACAACGCAGCTACTGTTTGTAGTAAATATAGCTTTTGCCTAATTAGAATACTCTCTCTCAAACTAGAGAAAAGGAAAAAAACAAAACAAAACAAAACCACCATCTTTTGTCTTAGTTGCTTCAGTGATATTTAATGAAATGTCAACGAGTCTTCAAATGTTTATCAATGGTTCTTCACTACATCACTAGATTGCTAGATCACTGGATCCTAGTGAATGAGCAAGTGAATTAATCTATTTGAAGGGCTGTGGTTAACAATCATAGAAAAGACAAAAGAACTCCAGTAATATGTTTTATTTCATCCTTCAGTAAACACCTAGCAGCCCTACCATTTTGGGGCATCAGATTATCCGAACCATCATTTTAGTAAAAACTTCAAAAAACTTCAGAAGTTGAAAATACTAATTTGATTTTTCCCAGATGTGAATAAATTGACTTAAAATAACCTTACATGTTGTTTTCTCTGATATAAACCAAACGTATCAGATAAAAATATCAATGTTGCATGTATGTGGCTGAACACTCTCAGAAACAGTGTTCATTCAGTATTCTTATTCAAACAAAACATTCACAAAAAGGCAATATTATTAGTAGAAAAAATTGGATGTTAGTGTAGGCATAAAAATAGGACCTAAAAAGGGCCCCTTTTACCATGGTGAGGCAAATTAGTTTATTGGTTTATATCAAAATTTGCCAGGATGTCTTACTTTCATGGTAGTTGGAGGTTTTTCTCTACACTATCTCACAAATAACTTAATCTTTATACAGTCTTCCATGTTGGTATTACGTCTCTGTAAAGTACATTTTGCCTGTGTTTTTTCATGTGGGCTTTCATTGTGATTCTGCAGTTTGGTTCTCCAGGGTTGGATGCTTCTTTTTGAAACACTGATTTCTCATTTTTATATTTTCTTAACACTGAGAACTCACCATTTTGAAAATTCTTTTTTGGAGCATATGGATATTTTTTTCCTCAAAATTGAGGGGTAAATCACTGTTCTTAAAATGGAATTCTAAAGAGGAATTAAACTAAAAAAAAAAAAAAAAACAACACAAAAAACACCCCAGCCATAATTGACCTGTGAAATAAAGCAGGCTGTACGGCATAAGGATCCTTTGCTTCACTTAAAAATTTCATTTCAGATGGGATCCTTGCATTACTGCTGCATTTTATGTTGGTCATAAGAATATCATCCAACCTCAGCATTAGAAATGTAAATACAAAGAATAGTAATTGCTATTATTATACAACCAGCAAAAACATAGCAACATCAATAAACAAAAGTTTACATAAGGCTTTGCTCTCAGGGTTACACTGCTTTTGCTCAACCCCTTACATCAGCTGGACTCACTCAAGTATATTAAGGATTTATATTTACTTCATTGCTGTCTCTTATTCTATAGGCATATATTTTTATGGGTGTTGATATGAACATTGTTTTGAGTATCATTTGATTTATTTGCCCTGATTGCTTTGCCCTTAAAGTGAAATTATTTCAAATAAAAGCAGTCATCACACACACAAAAATACCCTGAGGCTGAAATCATACAATTTGTAATGCTTCATTTCTGTTTCAGACTAGAAGTACAATGGTATCCTGCTCTTCAAATTTGTCTCCTCAGAGTCTGTCTTTCTCAGAGCCGATGATACAAATAATAACATCAAATTATGATTAAATGAGTCAGAATCCATTTAGTAACCAAGTGAAGAACTTAGCATGGGACCATCAGTTTATAATGTAATTCTTTATTGCTGATACATGCAATTAAAAAGATAATTCATGTTTCATTAATGAAAAATCACAGACATGAAGCAAAATTTATCTCAGTACCCTGTGTCAATGTATTGGGAGTAGGTGCCCAGATGCTGGCAGCCAAAAGCTGCAGGGTGGCTCCTGTGAGGAGAGGCTGGGGCTGCTCCATGCCAGACAAAGAGGGTTCCAGCCAACTCCAGCCAGCTGCAGGGCACGGCTGACCCCCTCAGCTCTGCTGGTGGCACCTCAGGAAAATCAGGTTTAAAAAAAGATAAAATGCTACACAGGCAGTGAGGAGCAAGGAAAAGAATTCTGAGAAACTGCCCTGCAAGCACCAAGGTCAGAGGAATCAGAGGAGGCACTCCAGATGCTGGAACTGAGATTCCCTTGCAGCCTGTGGAGAGGACAATGGTGAAGCAGGTTGTCCCCATGCAGCCCATGAAGGACTGGGGTGGTGCAGATCGACATGCCCTGAAGGAAGCTGCATCTTGTATATTGATAACAAGCCCATGCAGTAGCAGGCTCTCATCTTATTTTCTCCTCCTGTTCTGCTAAGAGCGACTGGATGGGTGTCTGGCAGCCAGCCAAGGTCAGCCCACCACAGTTAATTTTCCTTTCATGCCAAAACCCAGAAATATTGCAAAACAATGAGGCAGTGCACGGAAAATGTTATCCTCTGCTGACATCCCTAATTAAAATGAAATAATATGCACACACACCGAAGACTGATACAATAGAAATTGTTGTCAAAACTCACATCATTATTTGTTGTGGATTTCACCAACAAGACCAGTCCTACTTCTTCTAAACTCAATTTGTAAAATTCAAGGCTGTTACTATATCTATTAACCAAAAAGTTTCAAGAGTTTAAGCTGTGTTTTGTGTTCTATGTTTGAACTGGATACAGGCCTCTGCTTTTCTTTATTCCCTTCTATGCTTTCTCAGTTGAACGTCTTCATACATTTACTGTTCCTTGTCTTTCTTACTCCTCCCTACCTGTCCATATTCTGTGCTACCCACCATGCTTTTCTTCTCAGATACAATAAGTGTGTGTCGAGGTAACATTCACTACAATTCTGTAATGCAGAAATAAAACATCAGAATGTATATAAAGAACGTTATTTTCTCCCTTTCATAACTGTCAGCATCACAATGTCTTGGACTTTATTTTATCATCTGTCATCTCCATAAAAGACCTAGTCTCATCCATATGAATCTAACCTCTGGTGGTAAGACATATTTGGCAAATACAATCTTCTAGTTACCATGACAGAATTAACACTTATATTTCATACAGACCTTTCCAACACAACACAATTAATGCCTTTACTCTTTCTGCTGCCCATAAATGACAAATAAATTATAATTTATCTTTAGTTACTTTATCTGATAACTTTCTTAGCAGTAGAAGGCAAAAGAATTAAACATCACACCTAGTTAGGATATGAACAGGAGAGAGATGTTTTACATTTCTAGTGCTTCTAATGCATAAGGAGGACAGATTTGTGAAAACCGTTGTATTCAGGGATTTCTTAAGTTCAAATAATTCAAAACATTAGTTAACTAAGTCATGAATGCAATGAAAGGCAGGTACCTTAGAGTTCAACTTCTCTCTCACCTGAAAATGCTTAGAACGTTTGCAAATTTTTTTCTCCTCTACACCAGGGGAGGTTTACATTGATACTAGGAAAAATTTCTTCACCAAAAGGGTTATCAAACATTGGAACAGGCTGCCTGGGGAAGTAGTGGAATTAACATCTCTGGAGGTATTTAAGAGACAGGTAGACGTGGTGCTTAGGGACATGGTTTAGTGGTGTTTTTTGGCAGTGTTAGGTTGATGGTTGGACTCGATGATCTTAGAGGTCCCTTCCAACCTAGACTATTCTATGATTCTATGTCCTGTTCCAGACAGTTTTACAGGAAAATACCAGAGGTTTCATACCCATTTCGTCCATTAGGCATGTACCCAAAAGCAGAATAATTTATTTTTTCACCCTGTTAATGATAGACAGAACCTTTGTTAGGGGGATATGTAACCAATTTTTTTCACTGGAGTTACAGAACAGATTGCTTGAATTCTCACCTGTTTATTGTTAGTCTTATCAGAGTCTTAACGGTCTAAACAAGTTATTAGTACAGTTAAAATGAGACTAACACAGTTCAAATTATATGCAGTTAAAATAGATGTGTTTGTGGTTTTTAAATGTGTATAAGTTGATAAATACATATATTTCTAAGTTATACATACATATATATATATATAAAAATAACAATTCCTAGTATCAGTCCCTTTCTCTGGTTTCATGCTCACCCTTCTACTGCCCCTGTGGTGCATCTTACAGTAGATGGTTTCTGTCTGAGAAGGATCTGTAAGGGGAGTCATCAGCAACCTAATTTCTTTGCTGGGAGTAATACAATGTTGATTCCGATAGCTTCTTCATCTACACACTAGGATCTACTTTAGGTCATTTTTACATGTCTGCTAACACACTGAACACCTTGTTCCCTTTTCATTGGTCTGCAAGTCCATGATGTATCCAAATGCTCTGTATATGGTATGCTTTACATATGCTGGACACTTGTACTTTGTTTTTTTTATCTCACAAATTTATTTTGCTCGGATCCAAAGACTGCATTTCTTTGATGACCACTAATTGACCACTGGTGTGTTGTGTATAGGTCTAGAGCCTCCAGTATTATGCTGTGCCTGCATTTTCAGGGCCTTTGTTGTCTTCCCATAATGGCAGTCTTCCATACTACATTATGTTCTAGGGTCTTAGATAGTTCTTCCTAAACGGTATAAACTGTGCTATAACTATCTGTTAGTCAATAAATGCATACAATGATAAGCATTGCACCACACATTGGTACAAAACAATGAAAGCTAAACCAATCATATTTAGCTGGTCATTAGATAATTGCTGTTACAAGTTAAACCACATCTCTAGGCAGGACAAAACAAGTCTAGACACAGCCAGGCAGGTTTTGGGGTCTGATTTGTCAGCTTAGCAAATCCCATCACAAGCAATGCCAACTCAGTATTTACTGGGGTACAGTGCTACAAATAGTAACACTGGGAATTAAATTAGGAGTACCACACTCCTAATTCCAGCCCATTCTCTTTATTTGTTTTGCCTAGCTGCTGCAACTACTATCACTTTAGCATGGGTGAAATTCAATAACCACATGAAGAGCAAATAGGATTTTTCATCTCCAAGTGATTTTACCAGTATTTCCAATGTTATAAGTTTAGAAATGTTTAGTTATATATTTTTTTTTATAAATATAACGAATCTTCCAATAATTTACAGCTATTTTTAAAATAAGCCCAGTCACAGCTTTCTTCAATATTACATGCTACAGCAAACCATAATAGAAATAACTAGGACACATTGGTTCAATAAAACTAAGGAATTTCCAGAAGTTAAATGACCTGTTGTATGAGAATTTAAAGAAGTTTTAAAGTTAATATCCCTTACACTTCAAGGTTACTAAACTTCTTTAATCCCCACAAGTGTTCAAGACCTCTGTTTTGTTATATGCAGTTAATGTATACCATTTTAAATATAGCAGATTGTAAACACCACTTCTTTTTCTTGTATATTGATAACAAAGCTTTTCTTAACTATTTAAATAGACATTTGACTGACAACAGTCTGATATTGTTTCATCTGTATTGCCTCCGAATGTGTACTTAGAACACAATTTACTTCAGAGTTAAGCAGCTTCAGAAAACAAAATAAGTCTTCAGAATCCAATCTTATAATGGAATCTTGCTTAAGTTTTATTTTTGATATTTTGTTATTTTCATCTGTCTTTTCCAGTGAAATATTTCAGAGAAGGGCATGTGTTATTTGAATTTGGAAAAAAACATAGGATTTCATTAAACAGAAGGCTGTTGACCAAGTCTTAAAACAAGTAAGTTTAAGATTTCTGGAACTAATGAATACTCCCCTTTGGATGAATTGTGTCTCCATCTGGAAGTACCAATTTCTATATAGAATTTTATATGACTGCAGGAGCATCCTCAGATGCTTCTAGGAAAATCAAACTCATGTTCCTTTCGCATGGATATAAACCAAAACCAGTCCATGCAAATATTCTCCCTCCCTGCAGGCCAGGAGTCCTGTCTAGCCATAAATCAAAAGCCAAATTATGCCAAACTGTTTATTTGTCAAAAATATCCTTTCCTCTAATCTAATAGTCTGTTCTTGTCATTCCTGATGTAATGAATTGAATTTTAAGGAGGCATTAGAAAATTAAATAATAAGAAGAAACTGTCATCAAAGTAGCATTCAGAAACTTTATCCTTAAAATAAACCTGTGTGTATGTGCATGTGTATGCATGTTTATATATATGCATAACCTGTTTCTTGTATGATGCTGTAATTTTATACATGAACTTCTTCAGGCAGGTTCTTCTCGTGGAAAGAAAGGTGAAGCAGAGGTAATAGGTTTTGAAATAATGAAACATAAAAGATGTGAGAACTAATGGAAGATCCCACAGGAGCATACAGTAAACACAGAATCATGTACTGTCAAAATTACACATGACAAATGGAAACTACCACAGAGGAGTTTTGAAGACAATAGACAGTGATACACGATTTTTGTTCCTCAGGAAAGGGAGAAAGTGCAAGTATTGTTCAGACTGAAGAGTATGTGGAACTTCTCAGGTCTGGTGTAAGCAGATAATTCAGCTTAGTTTTTCTTTTACACCTTAGAACAATTTGAAAGGATAACAGAACAAGATGCGTTATTTGCTAAAAATTATTTGGGCTTTTTTTTTTCCAATTATGCTTGGTTAATTAACAGTATAGACTCTAATTTCCCATACTCTACCTGATGGAAGCTATAACAGTACATTGATTTCCGCATTTGAGCATATTTCCTCATACTTTGTGCATAAGTTATCAAATTGGTTGCTACTGAAGGAAACAATATACTGTCGTCAATCCCAAACTCATTTTCAACATGATTTATGTCATATCCCAGAAAGGCTCAACAAATAAATTGTGTTTTGTTGTATGAAGGGTACATAAAAATGTAGAAGTGTGAATATATCTGATTTTATCAGAGTGCACTTCGCTGCTTGTTTCCAATAAAAATAAAATACTTCTAAATCTAAGATTCAGCCTCAGGACAATTTATTTCTTTCCCTGTGCATAAGGACTGCTTTTATTTGAAGTAATACTCTCCCATTCAGGACTGTATGGCCACTCCAGTTCTATGGTTTTGAAAGGCTGTTGTTCAGAGAGAAAAAAAAAATCAAGGAAAAATGTTTTTTTTGATTGACAAGCAATTTAGTTCAGGGGAGAGTTGGTAAACTGAGTGCTGAACTGACAGATATGGGTGCTGAAGTCCTGATTAACGGAAAATCCATGTTGCTGCTTTTGTAAGTGACAAAATACATTTTTTTCAGATTGTTTCTGCCTCTCTGCTTCTAACTTTGTTTGGCAGGACAATCTCTAGGGATAAATAAATCGTTCAGGCATTGGCTTCTGAGACTGCGAGAAATGGTACCTCACAAAAGAGTTATCTCTGTGAGTGGATAATTTGTGAACGGAACAAGTTCCTTCTGCAACTAACTCTGTGGTTTCAAGTAATTTCTCTGATTTCGAGAATATTGATTTGGAATCAAGGTTTCTTTTCAAGGGTTAGATGTCAAGTTATAGACATTTCACATTACATATGTAATTATGTTATATACTTAGACATGTATATGTATACACATATATATAGTATTATATTTTTATATATAAGTATACACATTACCATCTATTTAATAGACGTGCGAACTAGAAGACATATGTCTGTTGTGTGATTTGTTTCCACCCAACTTCAGTGACCGATATTGTAGATGTGCAAAGGAGATTTTCTCCACAATGGAAATAAACAATTATTCTAGGAAGAAGGAGAATTGCAGCAAGAATTTTGAGATGAGCTGGCATAGATTATAGAAGTGCTTATTTCACTCTACTAATTTTAAAGCAACAACACATCTGCATGTGATCAGATAGATCCCACTCTAAGTTTCTATCATATTGAACCAAATATTCTTCCATCATTTAAAGCATGTGTCCATACACAGGCACTTCTTTTCACTGAGTATGTGTCCTGGTTTGAAGTAAAACAGAACCAATTTTGGTCAGTAACTTCGCTTCTTAGCTGGGCCTCTCTAACAACTGAAATTAACAGCATATTGTGCAGACAATGTTCACTCTCTCAGGGTGATAAGACCTATGTTTACAGCTGATGCCCAGCCATGGGTATGCAGAGAGGACCTTGCTTATACTTATTGCTATAACAACCAAGGCCAACCAACTATGTTATTTGCCCCGTTGGAGGGTTGGAAGCGGAAAAGCATAGTGGGGTCCCACCTGCAAGGAGGAACGGACAGGACAGGTGACCCAAAAACTGACCAACGAGGGTATTCCATCCCATCTGCCTCATGCTCAGTATAAAGGCTGAGGGATCGAAAGGTCAGCTCTCTCTCTTCCTGTAATGGCCGACTTCTGAGGAGGACTCTGTTCGTCTGCCTGCGATCCCAATCCTGAATGCAGATCCAGAATCCAGTTCCCGTCCGTCACTGAGTCCAGCCTGGGACTGCCCCAGTGCCAGCCGGTGTCGTGATTGTCATCTCAGGAGCTTGATACGGTTTTGTATATATTTCATTTCATTTTGTATATATTTCATTATTTTTATTTTATTTTATTATTAATATTTCATTAAAGTAGTTTAGTTCCTTCTAAACTCGTAAGTCTCTTTTTCCTCCTCTGCCCATCTCTCTGAAGAGGGGTAGAGGAGAGCATCTGTCGGTCCCATCTGGGGTCCTCCAGGTCCCCAGTAGCCGATTTGGCCTAAACCACGACAGTATGTCACAGTTCTTGTAATTTCACATATTGCCTAAAAGTGCACTATTTTAAATGTTGTAAAAACTCAGTCAGATTTCATTCTAAAATTTTACTTTCAACAGCAATTTCAAATCTATGTTTTAGAATTACTACTGATTTAAGCTACTTCATTTTTATCTTCAGTTTGACCTTAATATAGAAAATGTGTTAAATTGCGAGATGTCATGCAAAACTTGGTTCTTATTAAAGGCTGCAGTGTACTCTCTGTAGGCATAAGAACACAAAATTCCTTGATCTTATTGTTGTGCAATGGACCAAGGTATCTCTCCTACTCTTATATATTCACTTCTGGGTAGCCCACTGAGGTGGAGTTGCTGAGCAATATCGCATCTCTGGCAACAGTTTTACTGCATTACTAATAAAACATCCTCTGAATCTTTAACCACATTTAAGATCACAAGTAATGTGCAGTTCATGTGAGATGAATACTCAATGAAAAGCTGAAACCTTGGGGATTTTTTAATATTTGTCATGTGTTTTCTGTTTCCTGTTTCAAGCACAGATTTTCATCCTACCTCCCACAATACTGTTATAGTAGTGCCCAGTGAAGCATGAGTCAGACAGCACCTATTAATCACATAATTTAGTCTCTGTCTGATGAACATGACTATATCAAAACAAAATAAAAATTAGGAAGAAAGTCCACATCAAGAAGAAAAGAAAAAAAAATCAATTTTTCCTTCAGTAGCTCTTCCCACTCTGTATTTCATTTGATAGGAACTTGAAACTGAAGTTACTTAGATTAATGTAGTGTCTCAAGAATGTTGATAGTTTCAAAACAAACTATAGTTTTGCTAACTGTATGGAAGCTTCTTTGCTAAGATGATACCATGAGTAGCTCAAGAGTTGTTTGTTTGCTTTATGATTATATTTTCCGAACTTCAATGGAGATCTTAAATATTCAGAATTCACTAAACATAAAACAATATAAAAAAGAAATTAAAATATAAAGTTATTCGAGTGCAAAAAATTCTTTGGTATAACTGGTTCTTTGTAAGACAAAATAGCAGCAATGAACATAATGACAGCAACTCAAACATAAAATGCAAATTTATTTTAAGAAAAAATGTGGAAAGCCTCAATGTAATCAGGTTTCAAAACCAGTATTATGTTACTTCAAAAGATTTCAGCTTATCTTGGTTCTCATCTGTATTGTGCCATATAATAGCTACAGGTTCCTGTTTTGTGTGGTGTACACAAAAGCTACTGTATGCACAACATTTTCCCTCTCATGTCTTGTTTGATTTATCTACTTGTTGTTTGATTTAAATTCCTGAATGTGGAAAAAATATCAAGTTGAGATCAGCAAACCACCAACAACAAAAGTATGTCACAAAACGTGTTATATCTAAGCAAAAGTTTTACAGGTATGGTTAACTGTAAACACATAAGTCATATCAGCCTACTCCATCCAACGTATAAACAAATGTTTGGTTCTTCCTTAAGTCAGAGACGTTGCAAATCTTAGGTGACTTTGAAAAGTGTTAAAACCAATGAGCAAGACATTAGCAAAATATATTAGGAAAAATTTCTTTACTAAAAGGCTTATCAAACATTGGAACAGGCTGTCAAGGGAAGCGGTGGAATCACCATCCCTGGAGGTATTTAAAAGATGTGTAGATGTCGTGCTTAGGGACATGGTTTAGTGGTGGGTTTTGGCAGTGCTAGGTTGATGGTTAGACTCGATGATCTTAAAGGTCCCTTCCAACCTAAACAATTCTATGATTCTATGAAAAAGTCATATATTCAGTATCTTCATGTACACAGAGGGATATATAAAAGGCAAATTGAAAGGATACAGATATCCACTGATTTTAAATTATCTGCAACAACTCAAGAAATAGGTCTAAGCATTACTTTGTCAGTATAGACATTTTTCAGCAGTTTAGATGTTAAAACAGCTGAAAGCACCTACTAGAAGGACTTTAAAAAAATAAATAAAATTGGGATATATATATATTCAAGTAGTAAGGCTGTAAGGACTTTAAAGAAAAAGCTGAGAATATATTACCATTTAATTTGATGATAAATCCTCAAATGGAATATTATGTGTAATTATCTCAGAATATACCAGAAAGAGAAAAGGTACAACTAAAACCATACAGTATTATTACAGTTATTCCATATATGGAAATCTAAAGCAATTGCAATTCTTGCTTAGAGATGAAAATTTGGTCACATTGTATGATGGTAATACAAAAATGTGTATTGCTGAACCCCTACTTAGCTAAGATTTAGGTAATTATCATAATTTAAGTGAAAAAGGTAAATGAAAAGGAAGAAAGATCTTAGCAAGAGGAAACTCTTAGTCAGGAATTTTATTTTGTCATTAGTATTTATTTCATTAATACAATTATTAACGTCACAGAAAATTTTAACTTCCTACTATTCATCAACTCCAAATATTATGGGGTACAAGCATTAAAAGAAACAGAAAAAAGCTAGTGGATGTACACTAATATGGACAAACATTCTTTATGGAGTCCTACTAAATGAAGAAAAAAGTAGTTCAATACTTAAGTCATTCTCTTCCTTGTAAAGGTTGGGAAATACTCCTTATGGATAAATCTGTAAAGGTATTTTAACACCTACTAATATTTAAGTATCTGACTATTCCTTATGTAAACAATAGAAAATATTTTAAACTTATGTCTTCCATTTAAATCATTAGAAATTTTCCTGTCAAGAAAAAGAGGATTTAGCACATAAAGATTTCCTGGATATTTTGATAGTGAAGTTTGTTGATAGTGATTGTCAAAGACAAGTTAAAGGATGACATGAACAAACCTGAAAAAAATGTCTGTGATATTAGCCTGTAGAGTCTCTTATTCAGCCTGAGTATCAATACTATGTTGCATGAATTCATAAGTACTTTAAAAAATAATTAATTCATTATTAAACCATAGGACCTGTATCTACTGTGATGATGAAAAGACAGAAAAATGCATGCCTGACTAACTTTATTAACTTTGATCAAAATATTTTGAATGAACATATATTAGAAATGAATTTCAATACCAGAAAACAGTCTTATAAGTTTGAATTTTTAATCCAGAAAAATATTGTTGAGATATTTTTCCACATGATGTGCTATTAAGATGGATATAGTCAGTATAATGAAGTATGAAAAACAATCCATTGTAAATACTGAGCTTCATTATCCTCTCATAGTGTTTCAAAACTCAAGAATTTTTTCACTGCCTTCCACATGCTAAGGCCTTTTAAAGGTTGATTAATCTGTTACTTAGAGCAGAAGCACGTAATTCCCCCCCACTGGATAATCTATGGGCTATAATAAACATTATCACTAAAGCTGCCAAATCTCATCATAGTCAAGCAGATTTATAATACATTTTAGCTCTCAATCATTATATTGTAGCTATATGTATTTTAATAATCATTGATAAAACTATATGATCCATTGCTTTATCACTAGTCCATGCCAATGATGCCATTTGTCACCAAAAGGTCAATATATATCCATGCTAAAAAAAATAAAATTTACAGACATATTAGAGTATAATCAACTCTGGACACTCTAGTCTCAAAGAAGGATCATTATGCTATCATTATTCTATATATCAATTCCTTTGAAGACGTAAGAATGTCTAAACATAAAATTCATGGATGTAGTTAATTTTAATTAGTCATCTAGCTACAGTTTGAACTGAGGTCACAGAAGAAGTGGAGAGATTTTTTTAATGATGCTGCTTTAACTTAAGTTTGTACTTATCAAAGTAAATAATAAACTATTATTAAGGTAAATAATATATTATTTACAATATTAGGGGGGGGGGGATGCCAAAATTAGGTTCTGAATATTCCAAACTATCTTTTTAATGAAATACTAGTACATGCTGGTACATTGAATACTAATAATCATGTCTTATACTACTACTAAGTATTCTGCATTTTGGAGTGTAGGGATAACATCTATTGAACTTGGAAATAATCATTGTGAGAACATACAAAATTTTCAAACTAAATTGTAAAACCACACAAAAGCCTTCTGCAGGAAGGCACTCCACTGTTTTAAAACTGAGACATCTTATTCATCTGTCATTGCAATATACAATTTACATTAGAAAATCTAAATGTCAGTGTATTTTTTTTTATTATATATTCTATCCAGATACTTTCAAGAGGCATGAGTTATTTCTATTGTAAATGGAATACTGATTGTTTTGAAACTGAGGACTGGCAGATATCTTTTTTTTTTTTTTTAAGTAAAAAAGTTAATTCTTTTGTGTCATTTAAATGAAACAAATAAAAGCATGAAAACGATAGATTATCATCTGTTGGTGTAACTAGGAATTTTTCTTAAACCTAGATTAGTTTTTACATTTTCAATGACAATAAAAATAAAGTATTTTGTGTTTGTTATGTACTAATTTTACTTCATTTAGTCTTTCTCAAAAAAAATATTTTTCTTTAAAAAATACATCTTACATACACATATAAGATTGGATAATATAACCATTCTAAATGAATGTGAAGGTAGTTTGCATCAGTTCACAAATCAGTCAAAAAGTGTTTCTTTAGTGGGCATTCTTTTATTCTTCTGTCACTTTTGAGGGGGCATTAATATTCTTTCTGGATTTCAGTTGGCTGATGTTTTCATAAGAAGCAAGTCATAGTGTATCACTTAAGTATGATCTGCTGGTCTTTTTTTCATAAAATATTCTATATCACAAAAAGTTTAGTTCTTACTTCCTAGGAGAAGGAAAAACAGTACAGAAGTTACCATGCATTATGGCTCAACTGAACAGAAGGCACTGATCATTATCTTGAGCAAGTAAAAACTAAATTTCAGATGCATTAATTTAAGCAGACTAAATAAGTCTATTTTTACTGGCATATATTTTGAGTAAAATGTTTGCCAAGCCAGATCTTCACAAAATCACAGAATCACAGAATGGTTAGCGTTGGAAGGGACCTCTGGAGACCATCTAGTCCAACCCCCCCGCCAGAGCAGGGTCACCTACAACAGGTTGCACAGGACAGTGTCCAGGCAGGTTTTGAATGTCTCCAGAGTGGGAGACTCCACAACCTCTCTGGGCAGCCTGTTCCAGTGCTCCACTACCCTCAAAGTAAAAAAGTTCCTTCTCATGTTAAGATGGAACTTCCTATGTTCAAGTTTATGCCCATTACCCCTTGTCCTATCACTGGGCACCACTGAAAAAAGACTGCTCCCATCCCCCTGGCATCCTCCCATTAAGTATTTGTAAGCATTAATAAGATCCCCCCTCAATCTTCTTTTCTCTAG